>NC_092707.1:15446554-15661864 GCF_047496885.1 Scyliorhinus torazame
CAACATTATGAAGTAAAACCAACACAAAACCCTAAACCCCCTCCGCACTCACTAACCCAGCTTGCTCTTCTCCCCCCCCCCCCCCCCTTTGCAGTTGACGGTAGCCAGCTCCTTGAAATGTACTCTCAATAAACCCCATCTCTTATGGAACCTCTCCCCACTTCACCTTTTCTAAGTACAACAACTCCATTAAATCCCCCGACCACTTTGAGACACATGGCGGAGAAACTGACCTCCACCCCAACAGAACCCGTCTGCGAGCGATCAACGAGGCGAAGGCTTAAACATTTACCCCCGTTCCCGTTTGCAACTCCGGCAAGTCTGACACCCCAAATATGGCCGCCAGGGGACTGGGCTCTCAGTCCACGTGCAGGATCAACGACATGGTGCTGAAGAGCGACCTCCAAATTTCCCCAACTTCGGGCAGGACCAGAACATATGATTGCGTGGGCCCCTCGCACACCGTTCACAAATATCCGCCATCCCCTCAAACAACCGGCTCATCCTCGACTTCAGGTGTGTTCTGTGTACCGCCTTTAGCTGTATCAATCCCAGTCTTGCGCACGAGGTTGAGGCATTCACCCTCTGCAGCACCACACACCATATCCCCTCCGCTAACGTCATCTCCAGCTCTTCCCCCCACGCCACAGACGCTTGTCCTCTTCCAAATTCCTCCCATAAATCGCTGAGATGACTCCTGCCTCCAACCCCATCACCGACACCACCCCCTCCAACAGCGGCACAGGAAAAGTCGGAAAAACCTTTTTGCAAAATCCCGTACCTGAATGTACAGGATAATCTCCCTTTGTGGGACCCCAAACTTCTCACCCAGCTCTTCCAAATTCGCAAACGATCCTTCTAAAAATAAGTCCTTCATTTCCATCACTCCTCCCATCCCAGGAACCTCATATCCATACTCCCAGTCTCAAACCCATGGTTCCCTCGGATCGGCATCGACCCCGTCCCCAACCCAAAGTGCTGCTGAAATTGTCTCCGTATGTTCAGCATGGCCACACCACAGGGCTACCCGAGTGCTTCCCTGAGGCCAGTGGGAGGACGCCATTGCCAGCGCCTGCACCCTGACCCCTTATAAGAGCCTGCCTCCATCCTCCAAGGTCTGTATCCCTCTATTCCTCCTAATCCTTATCACCGTACCTGCTCAGACAAACAACAAAACCTATCTATCTGCCCCTATAAAGAACAATTACGGCAAAAAGACTGGCAGGCACTGAAAAAAAAACCCGCAGTAAAATGCTCATCTTAGCCGCCTGATAACGTTAGGGAAAGGTCATCCCACCTCAGTAAATCTGCCTTAACCCTGCCCACCAGACTCGGAAAGTTCAACTTACGGAGCCGAACCCAATCCCGAGCCACCTGTACTCCCAGTTACCTGAAATGGGTTGTTGCCACCCTAATTGGCACCCCCCTCCCGCACAACTCCTGCCCCTGGAGAAGACACCACAAAACATTCTCTTTTTCCCAAATTTTACTTGTAGCCTAAGGAAGCCCCAAATCTCAAACAACTTAATTCCCGCTGTTACCAGATTCCTGAATGACCCTCTTATGGACTGGACACATCTTCTCGACTAAGTAGTACTACATTCCGTATGCTTCACTCGATACCTGTGTCTATGGATTTACATTGTGTCTTTATGCATGTCCGATTTTTTTTTTTTTAAATGCATGAACAATCTGCATAGACTGTACGCAGAACAATACTTTTCACTGTACCTCGGTACATGTGACAATAGATTAAATCATAGTCATCTCCTAAGCACTCCCATTATATTCCCCATTGAAGAGCCGGGTTATCGATATACAGCAACAGATCATAGGTACACAGGGGCACCCTATGCTGCACCCACCTCACCTCAGTGTTATGGCCAAGGGCTCTATTGCCAGTGCAAACAGAAGGGGAGTCATGGGGCACCCCTACCTTGTTCCCCTATACAATGGAAAGTACCCTGAATTCATCTGATTTGTGTGCGCACACACCACCCGATCTTTATACAACAACTTTACCCAAACCACAAGCTTAAGCCCAATCCCAAACCTCTCCAACACCGCCAACAAATAGCTCCATTCCACACGATCAAACGCCTTCTCTGCATCCAGCGCCACCACCACCTCCAACTCCGTCCGTTCTGCTGGAGAAAGAATCACATTCAACAGACGCTGCACATTTGACGACAACTGCCTGCCCTTTACGAACCCCGCATTATCCACCCCAATTACCTTCGGAAGGCACTCCAACCTGAGTGGCAGCACCTTTGCCAAAATCTTGGCATCCACACTCAACCGAGATATTGGCCTATATGGCCCACACTCCACAAGGTCCTTGTCCTTTTTAAGCAGGAATGAAATGGATGCCTGTCCTATTTTGCCTTATCCACCGTGTCCTCAAACATCTCCACCAACAGCGTCACCAACTATCCATCAACTTTTTATAAAACCCAACCAGGAAACCATCCGCCCGTCTGCATCTTCCCTATCAACGCCGCACTTCTTCCAGCTCTGCACTCTCCTCTCCTCCTACTTGGGACCCCAACTCCCCATGTCTGACTCATCCTGTGGACAGAAGGTCAAACCTCGCCTGTGATTCCTTTCCCCTCACCAGAAGATCTGGACTTGGTTCCTCCGCATTCTTCCACCCCCCCCTCCAGAATCTCCTCTACCATCCGCTCCTTTCTTGCCTCCCTGTCCACCTGAACCTTAAACGAGATGACCTTGCCCCCACTACCGCTTTCAATGCTTCCCACACCACTGATGGTGAAACCTCCCCATTCCTATTCAATCCTACATACTCCTCAATCACCGTTCCCATTTTGGTACAAAAGTTTGCGTTTGTCAACAACTCCATGTCCAACCTCCACGCAGACCTCGGTGTCGGCCCCTTCTCCAGGACCACACGCACCCCTTGTGGAGCATGATCCGTTTGGATTCAGCACTGTATTCAGGTCCCCATCCGGTATTGACTGGTGCGTGTCCAAACTCGGTATGGCAGCCAACATCTTCTTCATAAACTCTTTGTCATCGCAATTCATGGCGTACACGCTAACCAGCCCCACCAACCACCCCTCCAAAGCATTACTGTTATTGTTACATACCTACCCCCCGGTCAGCCACCACATTCTCCATCTGGAACCTCACCCTCATACCCACCAAAACCGCTACCCCCCGGGTCCTACTATCAAAGCCCGAGTGGAACACCTGACTCACTCAGCCCTTCGAAGCCTCACCTGATCCTTTATCCTCATGTGGGTCTCTTGCAGCACCATGTTGGTTTTCAAGCCTTTCAAATGTGAGCAGATTCGCTCGCTTCACCTGCCCCCCAGCCCTCGCACGATCCACGTCACCACCCAGACCAGGCGTCGCCCCCCCTCCCCGCCTATCAGACAAAATTGCTACTCCTGGCCCC
Source organism: Scyliorhinus torazame (assembly GCF_047496885.1). Taxonomy (NCBI): domain Eukaryota; kingdom Metazoa; phylum Chordata; class Chondrichthyes; order Carcharhiniformes; family Scyliorhinidae; genus Scyliorhinus; species Scyliorhinus torazame. The sequence continues at coordinate 15,449,973 of NC_092707.1, forward strand.
GCCCAACTGGAAGGACCCAGCCCTATCCGTCTCGCCCCCCCCCCCCCCCCCCCCAGATACTCCCCATCCACTTCCACTCGACAGCACCTTTCCATTATCGGTCCCATCCTCCCCACCATTCACATTTAGAGTACCCAATCTTCCCCCCCCCCCCCCCCCAATTACGGGGCAATTTAGCCTGGCCAATCCACCTAACTTGCACATCTTTGGGTTGTGGGGGAGAACATGCAAACTCCACACACGGACAGTGACCCAGGGCCGGGATTCAAACTCAGGTCGTCCGCGCCGATGTCTGCAGTGCTAACCACTCTGTCGCCTGCTGCCCCCTCCTCACCACCACCATTCACACCTCCCAGGCCCATCAAAACCTGTCCATACGTTTTCCAGCGACCGCAACCACTCCCCCCACTTTGCTCCTGTCACTAGCCAACTTGCGTTTGGTTGCGAGGTGGCCCCTGCCAGAGCCCCCTCCCCCACTTAGAAAAAAAACAACATCAACAACCCCCACACCCAAACTCCCAACACAGTAATCCCTCAAACCCAAAAGAAACAAACCCAACCAATCACCATGAAGCCCCAAGCCCATCCCTTCCCAAACTCAACTTGAGAAAAAAAAAGAGAACAGATGAACACCACCAAAGTCCAAACTCATTTCAGTCCCAGTCCTTCAGCTTGCACGAGCATCTCCACCCCCTCTGTAGTAGTCAAAGTAGTAGTCTCCGAGTTTTGTGAGCCTCTGCTTCGCCGGGTAGTCCACCCAAAACCTCACGTTGCTTTTGTACAACGCGCCTGCCTTCTCACCAGTTCCGCCATGAGACCCTGGTATATACGAATACCAACGTCGCGCCCATCAATTTAACTTTGCCCATCTTAGCACCTTTTCTTTCAACTGATAGCTGTGGAAGCAGACTATCACAACTCTTGATGGCTCATTCGCCTATGGTGTCAGCTGGATCGACATTTGAGCCCTGTCCAACTCATATAGGGGAGGTGGGCCTCCTCCCCCATCAACTTGGCAAACATCTCCGCAAAGCACTCCATTGGCCTCCAACCCCTCAGGCATCCCCAACATCCTTCGGTTCTGCCTTTGTGACCTCGTCTCCAGGTCCCACATTTTGGCTCTCAGCCCTTTGATACTCTCCACCGCCCTCCACAGCTCCTCGCCCATCGAGGTGAACGTGTAGCTGTGCTGCAACAATGCCTCCTCCACCCCTTTCAACGCGTCTCCTTCCTCGCACCTCCATCAACGTCTTTGCCAAAGCCGCCTCCATCGGGGCAAGAGTCTCATCCACCCACTCCTTGAGCGAGGTCACCATCTCCTCGCGATGCTTGTCAAAGTGCTTGGGAAACAACCGCTCAAACTCCCCTGCCATCACTTCGGCTGGCTTATCCACTGTGATGGGTGCGGCCCCAATCGGCAAGCCTGCTCCCGCCATCTTTCCTCCCGCTGGTGAATCCCTTTTTCCACAGATTCTTTTTCTGGGATTTTGATATCCTTTGGTTGCCTTCGACTTTCCAACAAATAATTCTCCCCAGAAACTGGGTGCGAAGGACCAAAAAACAAAAGCTCTAGCAGGAGCCACCCAACATGCGATCTCCACCTGCATGTTGCCACCGAAGTCCCCCTAATTCTGTCTATAAAGAAATAATTTGCATTTCTTATAGCACCATCAAGACCTCAGGGTGTCCCAAAGTGTTTCGCAGCCAATGAAGTACTTTTTCTCAAGTGTTATCTCTCTTGTAATGTAGGAAGTGCCACAGCCTACTTCTGCACAGCAAGCTCCCAGAAACAGCAATGTGATAATGACTAGATTATCTGTTATTTAGAGGTGTTGATTGAGAGATAAATCTTCGCCAGAGCAACTGCCTTGCTCTTCAAATAGTGCTCGGAGATATTTTATGTTGACCTGGCTGAGGGGACCAATGAGATCTTGGTTTGGCTCTCATCCATAAGACGGCACATCTGACAGTTCAGAACTCCCTTAGTTCTGCGTTTCCCAGTCTCTGGTACCAGACCTAAAGCTACAACCTTCTAACTAGGACAAGAATCCTTCCACTGTTGCTTGCTGGAAGAATTCCTTCCTGCTTTGTTTAATGTCCAAAGCTGTGCCAATTCCTGCTTCCACGTTGTTCTTCCGATCTGCGAGTTCCTGTATTCTCAGTGACCTTGTTCCCCCACATTTCTTCATTAAGAATTTAAATATATTTACCTTCAGATTTTTTTGTTGATCTTTTTTGGAGCTACTTGGCAAAGCTTGAATTGTAGCTTTCCCTGCAGTTTTAGCAAAATGTTTTTCAGTTGGATATGTTAGTATTTTTGGTACCTGACTAGCAGAGGTCAGTCGTTCAAATCCCACTATGACGAGCTGGAAATGTGCCATCACTACCTGTATCAAGTCCCAAAAGACGTGCTGTTAGGTGAATTGGACATTCTGAATTATTCTTCCATGTGCCCGAACAGGCACCGGAGTGTGGCGACTGGGAGATTTTCACAGTTGGAGGGATCCGGAACACCCGGAGGAAACCCTCGCAGACATGGGGAGAACATGCAGACGCCGGACAGACAGTGACCCAAGCTGAGAATCGAACCTGGGACCCTGGCGCTGTGAAGCAACTGTGCTAACCACTGTGCTACTGTGCCGCACATGTGGACTTAACGTTAACTCTTCTGCCAGACCGGCTGAAATTTTCCACCATTTTATGCCATAACTGTGATGCTGATTGGAGAGTCTGCAACATGGATCTCAGGATAAGGGATCTGCCATTTTGGAATGAAATTAGAAATGTCTTCACTCAAACTTTTGTGAATCTTTGGAACTTTCTACCTCTGAGGACTGTGGAGACTCAGTACTTGAGTATATCAAGACAGGTCAACAGATCTTTGGGCAATAATGGAATTAGGAGATTTGGGGATAGTGTGGAAGGTGGAGTTGAGATAAAAGATCGTCCGTGATCTTGTTGAATAGCAGTTCAGGTTCAAAGGGCCAAATGGTCTCCGGCAGCTCTTATCGCTTGTGGTATATTAAAATCGAGGCTGACATCCCGATTCAGTATTGAGAGAGTGCTGAACTGTCAGAGGTGCTGTCAAACCGAGGCCCGTCTGCTTTCACAGGTGGACACAAGCTATCCCATGACTTTATGGATTCTCTCCCCAGTCTCCTGACCAATACTTACTTTTCAATCAGTGTCACAAAAATACATGATCATGTCATTATCACACTGCTATTTCTGGGAGCTTGCTGTGTGCAAGTTGACGACCAAGTTTCTTACATTACAACAGTGACTACACTTAAAGCTAGCTCCCTTCTCTCTGTCAGACGCAGTCAGACCTGCTGAGATTGTCCAGTATTTTCTATTTTTGTGGGGCAGTATGGCGGCGCAGTGGTTAGCACTGCTGCCTCACGACGCCGTGGACCCGGGTTTGATCCCGCCCCGGGTCACTGTCCGAGTGGAGTTTGCACATTCTCCCCGTGTCTGCGTGGGTTTCACCCCCCATAATCCGAAGATGTGCAGGATAGGTGGATTGACCATGCTAAATTGTCCCTTAATTGGGTATTCTAAATTATTCTTTAAAATTCTGTTTTTGTTTCCGATTCCAGCACCCGCAGTAATTTGCTTTTATCTTAAAATATTTAGTTGACTATAGCGTGCTATTATATAACCCATAGTCGTGAAAGGCATAATTGAAATGCAATGTCTTTATTTTTTGTCCTTTTTCTGGTCTTGTATCCCAGGAACAAAGAAAGCTTACTCCCTCGCTACCACTCCCAGCCAATTTGCTTTAAAGCTGTTCACCTTTTTTTTTAAGCAATGTTGCTTAAGAAGTTACACAGAGCATGTTCTTGGGCTGTCAACACAAGTGCCACAGCCTCCAATCTCTGTTCATTAGCAGATTGAGACATTAGCTGTCATTTGGTGCCTCCCTGATGCACACTGTGTCCTGAAAGAATTGTGAAATTGGATTTGAAACCACGTGGGCATTTTGCAGTTTAGGTTAGATTGTTTGAATGATGTGATCAAGGTAATCTTCTGTTTACCCGTAACTTTACATCTTTTCATAGAATAAACTGCCCTTTTCAACCTGTTTTCAGCTGTATTTTTCTATGTTCTATATCTGTCCTTAGATAAGGAGACAAAAACAGTACACAATACTCGAGGTGCTGTCTCACCAAGCTTCTACACAATTGCAGCTAGACATCTTTGCTCCTCTACTCAAATCCCCTCCTGATCTAGGCCAATATACATACTCCCCATTTGCCTTGATAGTTGCACCTGCATTCTGGTTCTAGTGACTCACGAACAAGGACACCCAGATCCCTTTGACACCAACACTTCCTAACCTCTCAATATTTAAGAAATATTCTGTCTTTCTGCTTTTGTTCTAGCAAAGTAGATAACTTCACACTGATTCACAATATATTCTGTCTGTTATGTTCTATCCCATTCACTTAGCCTGTCCAAGTCCACTTGAAAGCCTTTGTGCATCATCCTCACAACTTGCATTCCCATTCTGGTGTTTGTGAATGAACCTCCAGTAATTTTTAAAATAATCTTTATTGTCACAATTAGGCTTACATTAACACTGCAATGAGGTTACTGTGAAAAGCCCCTAGTCACCACATTCCGGCACCTGTTCGGGTACACTGAGGGAGAATTCCGAATGTTCAATTCACCTAACAGCAAGTCTTTCGGACTTGTGGAAGGAAACAGGAGTGCCCGGAGGAAACCCACGCAGACACGGGGAGAATGTGCAGACTCCACACAGACAGTGACCCAAGCCAGGAATCGAACCTGGGATCCTGGTGCTGTGAAGCAACAGTGCTAACCACTGTGTTACAGTCCAGACCGCCATCACTTTAGTTTTGCTATTTTTTGTTGTTGCTGGCACAAGATTGTCTTGTGCCCTAACTATTCTAAATGTCATAGCTTTACCAAAAGCAGCGAATAACTGGAACATATTGGTGAGGCGACGGCATAGTGGTTTTGTCATTGGGCTAGTAATCCAGAGACCCAGGATAATGGTCTGGAGACCTGGGTTTGAATCCCACAGCAAGTAGTGGAATTTAAACTCATGAAAATGGGCAGCACGGTAGCACAGTGGTTAGCACAGTTGCTTCACAGCTCCAGAATTCCCGGCTTGGGTTAACTGTCTGTGGAGTCTGTACGTTCTCCTCGTGTCTGCGTGGGTTTCCTCCGTTTTCCCCTCACAGTCCAAAGATGTGCAGGTTAGGTGGATTATTCAAAAAATTTGGGTGGGGTTACTGGTTAAGTGGGTAGGGTGCTCTTTCCAAGGGCCGGTGCAGACTCAATGGGCCAAATAGCCTCCTTCTGCACTGTAAATTCTATGATTCTGTGGCCAATCCACCTAACCAGCACATCTTTGGGTTGTGGGAGTGAAACCCACGCAAACATGGGGAGAATGTGCAAACTCCACACGGACAGTGACCCAGAGCCGGGATTCGAACCCTGGTCCCCAGTGCCGCAGTCCCAGTTAATGTGTGATAGGAGTAGTCTATAGGCCACCAAATAGTAACAATACGGTGGGGCAGGCAATAAACAAAGAAATAACTGATGCATGTAGAAATGGTACAGCAGTTATCATGGGGGATTTTAATCTACATGTCGATTGGTTTAACCAGGTCGGTCAAGGCAGTCTTGAGGAAGAATGTATCCGCGATAGTTTCCTGGAACAGTATGTAATGGAACCTACAAGGGAAGAAGCGGTCCTAGATCTGGGTCTGTGTAATGAGACAGGATTGATTAATGATCTCATAGTTAGGGATCCTCTCGGAAGGAGAGATCACAATATGGTGGAATTTAAAATACAGATGGAGGGTGAGAAGGTAAAATCATAGATTATAGAATTTACAGTGCAGAAGGAGGCCATTCGGCCCATCGAGTCTGCACCATCCCATGGAAAGAGCACCCTACTTAAACCCATGCCTCCACTCTATCCCCGTAACCCCACCTAACCTTTTGGCTCAAGACACCAGTGTGACGTACCATGACAAAGATAAAGTTGACATATTCCCAGATGACCATAGGCTGCTTTCCCTTTTTTGAGGGGGGGAAGCTGACTGGTGGTGATTAACCTGTGGATCACCACACCTCAGGTGAGGGGCAGGGTTCAGAAGGCATGAATAACCTCAGCCGGTTGGGGAATTGAACCCGCGCTGCAGGCCTTGCTCTGCATCATAAGGGCCGGGTTAGCTCAGTTGGCTAGATAGTTGGCTTGTGATGCAGAGCAAGGCCAACAGCGCAGGTTCAATTCCTGCACGGGCTGAGGTCCTGCCTTCTCAGCCTTGCCCCTCGCTTGAGGTGTGGTGATCCTCAGGTTAAATCACCACCTGTCAGCTCTCCCCCCTTAAAGGGGAAAAGCAGCCTATGGTCACCTGGGACTTTGGTGAATTCTACTTACCTTACACCAGAGTGTGGTAAATCTATGGTAAGTATCTGGGTAAGTTGCGCTTTCCAGCCCAAGTCTCCAACACAGACCAGTGAAGAGACATTCATGAAGGTTCTGGGCAGTGGAAATCATACCATTGAAGGTTTAAACTTCATGGACAATAACACTTTTGTAGGCATCGGGACTTCCAGTGGGTCCAAAAGCACAAGAGCAGTGTATGCCTCAACATTTTTGGAGCAGCACGGTAGCACATCTGGAGCTGGTTCGATTCCCGGCTTGGGTCACTGTCTGTGCTGAGTCTGCACGCTCTCCCCATGTGTGCGTGGGTTTCCTCCGGGTGCTCCGGTTTCCTCCCACAGTCCAAAGATGTGCAGGTTAGGTGGATTGGCCATGATAAATCGCCCTTAGTGTCCAAAAAAAGATTAGGTGGAGTTACGGGGATGGGGGGAGGTGCGGGCTTAAGTGGGGTGCTTTTTCTAAGGGCCGTGCAGACTCGATGGGCCAAATGTCCTCCTGCACTGTAAATTCTATGATTTGAATACAGCTGTCTAGCCAAGTGAGCTAAACCAGCAAGAAATTTAATTATGCAAAGCGTGGACTGAATATGCAGCTCTTCATGTGACCATACTTGTTAGGAACTGTGCTCATTGTATAAGTTATCGGGGAGTGAGTAGGAATTCTACCAGAAGCAAATTAAAATGTGAGTGTAACTTTGACATATTAGCCAAAAAAACTTAGAACATTGGCTGGGTAGCGGAGTGTGCAACAGCCCGAAGGGGTTGAGATGCAATAAGCATGAGAAAGCAGTAATGAAGTGTTGGTGTTACTGGGGCAGCCATTCAGGTATCACTCGAAAGGCTGGGGAATTGCTTTGTTTATCAGTTCAGTTGGAGCTGTAAAAATAAGTCATTTGCCTGAGCCAGCTGCATGTAATTTCCAGTCACTGGAATGGGTGGTTCCTGTCCTGTTTCACTGGTGCACGCTTTTTGTCATTTTATTCTTTATGTTTAGTTTAGAAACGTTGCCCATTTTTCAAAAAATGAGTCAGCGGGAAAGACAAGTGACTAATTCTTGGGTGCTGCTTACACATGTCCACAGCATAATTTGATCAGAGTTCTTATTGGTTAGAGGTTTCAACTGGCCTTCAAAGAAGGCCTGCACTGGCATTAAACGCAATCTTCTGCTGCAAAAGACATGCTGGACTTCAGTCGGAGGCTGGCGTTTAATGGACTGCTCTGCTTTAGAGCTGTATTTTATCACTTCTTCTCCCCCCCCCCCCCCCCCCCCCCCCCCCCCTGTTGTAAATGATGTCTTTGTAGAGTTACTTGGGTGTTGGCCTCAACTACTTTTTATGGAAACGAATCATTGAAGATAATGCAGTGTTCCTCCCCTCCCTGGTGGAAAGTATGTGCTGCAGTATTTAATCTGCTGATTGCAATGCACGCATCCCCAGAGTGAGTCACTGGGGTTTGTGATTCAGATTTCTTCCTGGTTGCAAAACACCAAGATTATTCAGCTCCTTCTCAATATGTAACTTATAAGCAAATTCTTGAAAAGTTTTTTTTTTTTTGCCCTGATTTCTCTCTCTCTCTCTCTCTCTCTCTCTCTCTCTCTCTCTCTCTTCCCCCCCCCCCCCCCCACCACCATTGTTGATCTCTTCCCTTCGCTGAAGAGGTTTGATCCTTGATGGACCACCGATTTGTGGTATTTGTACAGCACCTTAACAAGCCCTCTGGCTATCCCAAAGAATGGCTACTGTTAAAGAGACAGTTGTCTCAGATAACATCATCTTAGTTTGTGTGTGAGCCAAAATGATGAATGTTGGTAAACTTTTGAATTAAACTCGGAATTGAACTTCACACGGATGATCCCAGGAATGGTAGGCCTAACATACGATGAACGTCTGAGGATCCTGGGATTATATTCATTGGAGTTTAGGAGGTTGAGGGGCGATCTAATAGAAACTTACAAGATAATCAATGGCTTAGATAGGGTGGACGTAGGGAAGTTGTTTCCATTAGCAGGGGAGACTAGGACCCGGGGGCACAGCCTTAGAATAAAAGGGAGTCACTTTAGAACAGAGATGAGGAGAAATTTCTTCAGCCAGAGAGTGGTGGGTCTGTGGAACTCATTGCCACAGAGGGCGGTGGAGGCCGGCACGTTGAGCGTCTTTAAGACAGAAGTTGATAAATTCTTGATTTCTCAAGGAATTAAGGGCTATGGAGAGAGAGCGGGTAAATGGAGTTGAAATCAGCCATGATTGAATGGTGGAGTGGACTCGATGGGCCTTACTTCCGCTCCTATGTCTTATGGTCTAAACTATTGTGCATGTGATTTTTCATCTTGTTGGCAATCAGGACCAGGAACTTTAGCTTTTGCTTTGCACCTTTCCCAAGCTAAGGTGCTGAGACCCATTGCATTGCGCTTGATTACCTGTTCTTGGCTTGGGGAGATTGCCCAAAATTCTATTTATTGCTTGTCTCCCTAATTTGGGGGAGGCAGTGTGGTATTGTCACTGGACTAGCTATCCAGGGACACAAAGTCGTCCTTTAGGAACCTGGGTTAGAATCCCACCACTGCAGATGATGACATTTGAATTTAAAAATCAAAATCTGGAATTAGACCATAAGATTCTAATTCTACCATGGGCAGCACGGTAGCACAGTAGTTATCATTGTGGCTTCACAGCGCCAGGGTCCCTGCTGGTCACCGTCTGTGCGGAGTCTGCATGGGTTTCCTCCGGGTGCTCCGGTTTCTTCGCACACTCGAAAGACGTGCAGGTTAGGTGGATTGGCCATGCTAAATTGCCCTTAGTGTCCCAAAACGTTAGGAGGGGTTATTGGGTTAAGGGGATAGAGTTGAAGTGAGGGCTTAAGTGGGTCGGTGCAGACTTGATGGGCCGAATGGCCTCCTGCACTGTATGTTCTGTGTTCTAAGATGTAGGAGCAGCATCTACCTTGGCAAGCCCATGAGAATCCCATATGTCTCAATAAGGTCGCCTCTCATTCTTCTGACGTTCAATGGGTATAGGCCCAACCATCTTAACTTCTCCCCATAAAAAAATCCCTCCAAACCCAGGATCAACTCTTCACGATGATGATTGTCGTAAAGACTCATCTGGTTCACTAATGTCCTTAAGGAAGGAAATTCTGCCATCCTTACCTGGACTAGCCTACATGTGACTCCAGATCCACAGCAATGTGGTTGAGTCTTAAAATGCCCTCCGAAATGCACTCAGTTCAAGCGTAATTATTGAAGGGCAATAAATGCTGGCTTAGCCAGCGTCGTCCACATCCCATGAATGAATAGAACAGAAAAGTTTGAACCTGGCATCAAGTCAATGGAACCTGCAAGCATCCAGCAACAGGGATACTGTCAAACAGGATTGGTAGCCAATTACATAGAAGTATTCTGACAGACAATAAACCAGCAAGTTAAAAACACTGGCTTCCACTTTTAATTTAATTTTCAGATGGCAAAAATAAATGGATTAAAATAGAAGCTAAAATATCAAAAACTTTGAAAACAGATTTAAAAAGATGGAAACATGTGGTGAATTTCTTTACCATTGCAGAGAAAGTTGATTTTTTACATTTGATAAATATAAAATTAGTTCTTCAGAGAGAGTGAGGGTGTTTGGCACTAATTATACACTTGGTACACTGTTAAAAAACCCAGTTCTGTCTCATTCAAGGCTTTTTATACGGAGTTTTATATGGATGTATGAAAATTGGCAGCAACTTCTGGATTTATTCTAGAATCCTGAGTTATTCTGGACATGTGTGAATTCCCAAAGCTGCTATCCGTTTCAGTCGAATATTGAATGCCCATGGTTTTGTTGTCATTGCCACTGCAAAATTTGGCCATGTGTAGAGCTAAAATCACCTGTAGTCCAGACCAGATTTGGCTGGAGGGCAGCGTGAATTGATTCCCATCCCTCAATGACTTGGGGGTTGTTTTTTAAGTGACAGTGCAGGAACCTGCATGTCTCACAATATTTGAGTTTGGTTTATTTATTGTCACGTGTACCGAGGTACAAGTCAAAAGTATTGCTCTGCGTACAGTCCAGACAGATTGTTCCATGCGTGAAAAACAGAGGACATACGCTAAATTCACAATGTAAATACATAGACATTGGGTGAAGCATACAGAGTGTAGTACTACTGTTATGGGTCAGGCTTTAGAGAATCCCAAAGTGTATCATGGAGTTCACCTGACCCACAACGTTTAATAGATTGTGGTATGGGGAGCACACGGCTCACTCTACAGGTGTGGCACAGCAGAAAATGGACCAGTGGTTTTTAAAACAAAACAATGTTTATTCTATGAACTCAAGTTAACCTTTCTAAAACAAAGTGAACATCTTAGCAACCAGTAAATCAAATACACCCTCCAAAGAATACAACACTAAATAACCTGTATGCTATCCTTTTTACCATCCAAAAGACTTAACAAACCTTCAAACAGGAGCACGTTAGGGTTTACATTCAAGACTGAAAACATTTATACCTCTTCTGAATTCACCCAAATGATTGAGATAGTCCTTCATGGTAGAGATCAACAGCAGTGCAGCTCACAGACACCCAAGCTTTCTCAAACTGAAACTAAAAAAGAAGTGGAACTCAGCTCCACCCACACTCTGACATCACTCCAGTAACATGAGCAGCTCCATTACTTAAAGGTACATTTCTTAAACACTCATTTCTTAAAGGGTACTCTCACATGACACGACTCAGTAGAGAAAATGCGTGGAGAGATCAGTTCAGTCCATAAGAGGGTCATTCAGGAGTCTGGTAACAGCGGGGAAGAAGCTGTTTTTCAATCTGTTAGTACATGTTCTCATACTTTTGTATCTCCTGCCCAGCGGAAGAGAGAATAACCCGAGTGGGAATGGTCTTTGATTATGCTGCCCGCTTTCCCTAGGCAGCGGGAGGTGTAGACCGAGTCACTGGATGGGAGGCGGGTTCGCGTGATAGACTGGGCTGTGTTCACGACTCTGTCGTTTCTTACGGTCTTGGGCTGAGCCGTTGGCGTACCAGGCTGTGATGCAGCCCGATAGGATGCTTTCTATGTTGCATCTGTAAAAATTGGTAAGAGTCAATGTGGACATGCTGAATTTCCTTAGATATAGACCAGATTTGCCAGAATTCAGTTCCACTGTGATGGTGGCATTCATGACTGAGGGGGAAGAATGGGTGTGATGCCAGTCAGTTAGCATAGCTACTATATCATTGTGCATATAATGCTGAGAGATGGACCAGGAGCTGTAACTGATTGTAGATTGAACCTGGCACTCGAGTCCTTCACCTGCACTATTTCCTGAGAGGCCGCCTGCCACCTCAGCTGATGCATTAACAGACGACAGACCTTCTCCCCATGCTCAAAAAGTCCCCCTCGTGCACCGCAGCTGGTGCACCGCCCTTCCCCCTTCCCTTGAAAGCAGCCCAAATTCCAACTGCAATTCCTTCCTGCTTGCCAACAACCCTGGCTTCGGGGCAATTGAGTATTGGCGATCCACCTCACGGATGGAATCCACCAACATCTGCCCCTCCACTCTTTCACTCTTCTCTTTATGTGCCCTATAAGACATTTACATAACATCTTTAACGTAATAAAACATAGACATGTGTAGGCTGTTCCATATATATACAACACCCTCGGTGTGAAGAACATCTTTCCTGTATATTCTCATTTTTTCTCATTTGAATCTCTGCTTTATTCTGGAAGTTGTGTTAATTTCTAGGATCCAGTTTCCTATAAGCATCACAAGGTTATCTCTGAAACACCTTTTTTCTAATGGAACATCTTTAGTTTTTCCTTGTAGCGTAGCTGTCCAAATCTCCTCATCAGTTTGGATTTATTTTTGCTCCGTCCAGACACACAATGTTGTGATTTGTGAATGTGGTTCTCCAGTTTGAAATATTGAGCATTCTAGGGTTCAAAGTATTGGTTTGTTCTTATTCTTGTAGTTTTCTCGCTGACCCTAAGGTGAAGCACATCTTTTCTATAATGTTGGAGATGTGATCCTCACTGTGCCAGTTTGTAACTGATTAGTGGTTATTTCATGGTGCACAATCGTACTTCAGAAAAATCTGTATTTCTGCATAGCCTTTTGCAACCATTGGACACTGCCAAGCTTTCCAGTCAATGAAGTACTTTTGAAGTGTAATTGAAAGTTTAATGTAGGCATTGCAGCAGTCGATTTGTGCATGGCAAGCTCCCAGAAACAGCAACGTGATAATAACTAGGCAATATAGATTTGGGACAATGATTGAGGGATATAACTATTAACTAAGACAATGAGGATAACTCCCCCTCCTCTATTTCGGAATATTACCATCACATATTTTACATTCACCTGAGCAGTCAAACAGCATCTCCATTGTATACTTCATTTGAAATGCAGCAACTCCAGCTGTGTGCAAATCCCTGCAGTGGGACTTGAACCCACAATCTTCTGACTTGAAGATGAGTGCAACATCCTGAGTTCTTTTGCCACCTGAGGCGTTACATTGTCCTTTTAAGGTCACAGTCTGATTGTTGAGCAAATGAAGGCTGAGTGCAGTTGGTCTGTTTCAGGCCAGAGGTCAAAAGCTTCCAACACTTAAGATTGCTTTTGTGTCTGTCATGGAGTTTGACATCTTGTGTGGTTAAATATATTAATGTTTTGATAAATGCATAAAAGCATAGCACTTAAAATTAAATTTGATAAACTCCTGAATTAACATAGAGAAGAGAGTTGGTTGGGTAAATGGGCCTTTCTCTTTCCTATATTGTAACTCATGCCACTTCTATAGATACTTAATATTTGTTGTTTCATTTCTGGTTGGTTGGTATCAGGGATGAATTCTCTTAAAGATGGTGATCATTATCCATGTATTCCGAGGTCCTGTTGAGCTTGGAGATTACTTCCATGCCTATTGCTAACCAGTTGCTCACCTGTACTATTCAAGGAATTCATTTCTTCTTTGAATTCGATTAAACAAGGAAAAGGATGTGCCGTGGAGCCTCTTGGTGACAGAGCATGTCTTTGGACATCCATTAAGGATGAGAATTCTCTGCGACTGGCAAGAGCTGTATTTCTTTCTATTTAAGAGTTAACCGTGGCAGGGTTTTACATCAAATATGTATATCCTGATTCTGTTTTAAGTTGTCACTGAGATTCATATTGGAAATTGAGCCGTAAATAAGAATGTTAATAAATCATAAAATGCAGCACAGGAGGAGACCATTCAGCCCATTGCGCATGTGCAAACACTGGTAAAGCAACTTAATGCCACTCTGCTGCTCTTTCTCACAACCATATCATTATTTTGTCTTGTAATTGTCCAGTTGTCTTTTGAATCCGCTTTCACCACCCTTTTGGAAAATGCAATTTGTAATAAGAACTAGGAGCAGGAGTAGGCCATCTGGCCCCTCGAGCCTGTTCCGCCATTCAATGAGATCATGGCTGATCTTTTGTGGACTCGGCTCCACTTTCCGGCCCGAACACCTTTACCCTTAATCCCTTTATTCTTCAAAAAACGATCTATCTTTATCTTAAAAACATTTAATGAAGGAGCCTCAACTGCTTCACTGGGCAAGGAATTCCATAGATTCGCAACCCTTTGGGTGAAGAAGTTCCTCCTAAGCTCAGTCCTAAATCTACTTCCCCTTATTTTGAGGCTATGCCCCCTAGTTCTGCTTTCACCCGCCAGTGGAAACAACCTGCCCGCATCTATCCTATCTATTCCCTTCATAATTTTATATGTTACTATATGGCAGCACGGTAGCATTGTGGATAGCACAATTGCTTACAGCTCCAGGGTCCCAGGTTCGATTCCGGCTTGGGTCACTGTCTGTGCGGAGTCTGCACATCCTCCCCGTGTGTACGTGGGTTTCCTCCGGGTGCTCCGGTTTCCTCCCACAGTCCAAAGATGTGCAGATTAGGTGGATTGGCCATGATAAATTGCCCTTAGTGTCCAAAATTGTCCTTAGTGTTGGGTGGATTTACTGTGTTATGGCGATAAGGTGGAGATGTTGACATTGGGTAGGGTGCTCTTTCCAGGAGCCGGTGCAGACTCGATGGGCCGAATGGCCACCTCCTGCACTGTAAATTCTATGATGATAAAAAAGATCCCCCCGCATCCTTCTAAATTCCAACAAGTACAGTCCCAGTCTACTCAACCTCTCATTAAAATCCAACCCCCTCAACTCTGGGATTAACCGAGTGAATCTCCTCTGCACACCCTCCAGAGCCAGTAATGGAAGTAGATTGGTGCTGGAAGTTAATTTTCGTTTGTGAATGGAAAAGTTTTATACCTAACTAATTCTAAGTTAGCTAATAATAAATTACCATCTATATTAAAAATCAACCGCCTGTCTCCTGTAGGTTGTGATTTGTCATTTCCTGGCAATAAACTCGTTTCCGGGGACCACTGTAAAATAATTCGAGAGAAAACAGGACAAGTGTGGCTAGAGGATACGAGGTAAGTCATGCATATATATTCTGGGTTGAGTGTTTTCTTTTTTTTAAAAAACTACTCTGCAAAAGAGTCACACAAATTTAAAGCGTTAACCTGTTTCTCTCTTCACAGATGCAGCCCGACCGACTTGGGTTTTTCCAGCATTTTCTGTTTTTAATTTCAGATTTTCAGCACCTGCAATATTTTGCTTTTAATCTGAAACTGAAGATTAGTTAGACTGTGGTGCTGCTGTTCTCTCTAGTTGTGTACATGTGAGAATGCTGGCTGTTTCTGGAATGGAGGGGCAGTGGATTCCAGCAAGCTGTCCTCTAACCTTTGGGACGTGCATTCAAATCCTGCCTTTGGTGTTAAACAAAATAAATAAGAGCAGGAGTAGGCCATTTAGCCCTTGGAGCCATATTATTATTATTATTAATAATAATATTAGTGGTGTACCACAAGGATCAGTTTTGGGGCCACTGCTGTTTGTCATTTTTATAAATGACCTGGAGGAGGGCGTAGAAGGATGGGTGAGTAAATTTGCAGATGACACTAAAGTCGGTGGAGTTGTGGACAGTGCGGAAGGAGGTTACAAGTTACAGAGGGACATAGATAAGCTGCAGTGCTGGGCTGAGAGGTGGCAAATGGAGTTTAATGCAGAAAAGTGTGAGGTGATTCATTTTGGAAGGAATAACAGGAAGACAGAGTACTGGGCTAATGGTAAGATTCTTGGCAGTGTGGATGAACAGAGAGATCTCGGTGTCCATGGACATAGATCCCTGAAAGTTGCCACCCAGGTTGAGAGGGTTGTTAAGAAGGCGTACGGTGTGTTAGCTTTTATTGGTCGAGGGATTGAGTTTTGGAGCCATGAGGTCATGTTGCAGCTGTACAAAACTCTGGTGCGGCCGCATTTGGAGTATTGCATGCAATTCTGGTCGCCGCATTATAGGAAGGATGTGGAAGCATTGGAAAGGGTGCAGAGGAGATTTACTAGAATGTTGCCTGGTATGGAGGGAAGATCTTATGAGGAAAGGCTGAGAGACTTGAGGCTGTTTTCATTAGAGAGAAGAAGGTTAAGAGGCGACTTAATTGAGGCATACAAGATGATCAGAGGATTGGATAGGGTGGACAGTGAGAGCCTTTTTCCTCGGATGGTGATGTCTAGCACGAGGGGACATAGCTTTAAATTGAGGGGAGATAGATATAAGACAGATGTCAGAGGTAGGTTCTTTACTCAGAGAGTAGTAAGGGCGTGGAATGCCCTGCCTGCAACATTAGTGGACTCGCCAACACTAAAGGCATTCAAATGGTCATTGGGTAGACATATGGACGATAAGGGAATAGTGTAGATGGGCTTTAGAGTGGTTTCACAGGTCGGCACAACATCGAGGGCCGATGGGCCTGTACTACGCTGTTATGTTCTATGTTCTAATATTGTCACAAGGAGGCTTACATTAACACTGCAATGACGCTGCTGTGAAAATCTCCTAGTCGCCACACTCCGGCGCCTGTTCGGGTACACAGCGGGAGAATTCAGAATGTCCAATTCACCTAAAAAGCACACCTTTCGATACATGTGGGAGGAAACCGGAGCACCCGTAGGAAACCCACGCAGCCATGGGGAGAACGTGCAGACTCCGCACAGACTAGCCGGGAAGTGAACCTGGGACCCTGGCTCTGTGAAGCAACAGTGCTAACCACTGTGTTACTGTGCCGCCCCTTCTACTTCAAACACCATTTTCCTGCACTATCCCTGAATATCTCCCCCCCCCCCCCCCCCCAAAGTCTATTTAACCTTTCCTCCATTGGCCAATCCCTTCATCCCAGGAATTAGTTTGGTGAACCTTTGTTGCACTCACTCCATGGAGAGATAAGGCAAGTATATCTTTCTTTAGGTAACGAGATGAAATCTTGAGATGAAATTTTCACCTTCCAGGGTTCCTGCTGAAGGGAATCCTATTCTTATTGCCAATAAACCAAACTGTCAGCAATTTGACATGAAAGTGGCAATCTTACTCCAAGACAGAAAGGGTGGCTTGAGTGGAAGATAGAAAAAATATATTTTAATGGATTTGTAGGTTCTGCACTGCGCTTGGGGTTAAGGTTCATCCCGAGTGTCAAGGGAGCTTTACTGTACTTTTGTTTTATAAATTTAGAGTACCCAATTCATTTTTTCCAATTAAGGGCCAATTTAGCGTGTTCAATCCACCTACCTTGCACATCTTTAGGCTGTGGGGGTGAAACCCACGCAAACACGGAAGAATGTGCAAACTCTACACGGACAGTGACCCAGAGCCGGGATCGAACCTGGGACCACGTCGCCGTGAGACTGCAGTGCTAACCACTGCGCCACCGTGCTGCCCGCTTTACTATACTTTTGGTGATACTTAATTTTTATAAGGTAGCCTAGTGGTATTGATATTGGATAAACGGTCCAGATGTTGTGAACTCAAACACTTCCAAATTGGAAAAAATACACAAATTTAAGATGCAAAATATTAGAGCAAAAAGTCTGAAGCACGATTTTTGAGTGAGATGATGTGATTTATAGGTTAGATTATTTTTGGGGCCTGGCAGTAGTGGTGTTAAATGTGGTATTGGGTTTTGAGTGACTCTAAAGGTCACTTATAATTTAAAATACTAATGTGAAAATGTTGAAGCTGAAACCCCTGATTTAGCTGTAACCCAATTAACTCAAAGTCTAGCCAATGGTGGAAAGACTGGGAAGGGGTGGGGAGGTAAACAATTTGTGTGGTTTATTGTCTGAGACACAACAACAGGTCAATGCTGAATCTGAAAGGTTGGCCTGTGACTCCTTAAAGCAGCTTAAACACCTTGACTAACTTTGCTGTTTAAAGTAGATTTTATCCTGCGGATTTTTCTTTGTTGCAATTGTTCTGTGTTGCCAGCAGATGCCAGCAAAATGCATTAAAAGTCCAGTTGAAGCTCATGACAAAAGTAGATATTTGCCGGGTTGAAACCTCTCGCTGTTATGTGCATGTGCTGTTTTCCGACAATTAGAGATGCAGATGTTTGAGAGCGGAGAAGTCCAATTCTGAACTTTTTAAACCAAGTCCACGTTAATTTCAAAGCGTTCGGTGGACCCTCGCTGAGTACCTCCTAAATTACACTGACACCAGCTGGATTTGCACTTTGTATGGTATCAAATCCAACAATTACAAAGTTCCCTTCTTCCATTTGGTTTGCTTTGCATTGTAAATTGCTAAACTTGCAGAACCCTGGGCGGGTTAAATCCTGGGAGACTGGAATCAATATGTGGCTTTTTCCAGGGTTGGATCTACAATTAAACAATTCAAAGTTGCGCTTCAGTCACCAGTTGCAACTTTTCCCTGAGGCATTAATACCTTTGTGTGGCCAGGAGGTTTTTTACAGACCATTGTTAGTGAAACAACATCAGTGTGTGCAGGCTGTGTGTGAGCAACGCTGCTGTGGCCTAATAGACACGGGTGTCCTGGCACGTCCGATGCTGTCGGAGGCACAAGCTGACTCTGGTGGCACCTTGTTTTACTTTGCATTTGACTTTGGCCACCAGAATTTGTGGTTTGTGGGTATGCTGTCACCATAATGTCAACTCGCTCATTATATTGCTTAAACAAGTGTGTTTTAAACCTGGGCATGGTATGATTCCCAATTAATGTTGAACGGCATGCGTTTTGACGATTTGACATTACAAGTGTAGGCTTTATGTGCCTCCTCCACCAAGAAACTGGAAAGCAGCCTGACATGTTCTTCTGTCACTTTATGCTTTCAGTACCAACGGAACAGTGATCAACAAATCCAAAGTAGTGAAGAAACAGACTTACCCGTTGCAGAATGGAGATGCCATTTATGTTGTCTACAGGAAGAATGAGCCAGATCAGAGTAAGGATAGCATGATTAAATGTACTAATTGTGATTT
Organism: Scyliorhinus torazame; assembly: GCF_047496885.1. Lineage (NCBI taxonomy): Eukaryota > Metazoa > Chordata > Chondrichthyes > Carcharhiniformes > Scyliorhinidae > Scyliorhinus > Scyliorhinus torazame. The sequence continues at coordinate 15,468,742 of NC_092707.1, forward strand.
GAAATGTCCCATTTCTGATATTTGTCTGGACATGATCGCGTTGCGAGCTGCTATGCAGTCTCCGTGAGAAATCAGCTGTATTTGGCAGTTAGTTCTTGGCTTGTTCTCGTACACTGCTAAGTAAGATTTGTTACTAAATTATCAGGCTGCTTATCCAACATCCAGAACGGAATGAACAAAAACTTCCTTTAATTAAAGATTATTTTTGTTCCCCACTCCAACCTCCATCCCCAGCTACTGACTCCAACCCTCTCCCTGAGTCTAAATCAGGCAGTTCACAACATTGCTGTCATATTTGTACTTGAGGTAAGCTTCCAACTACCTATCAGTGCTATCACTGATACCATCTGTTCTCACCTCTAAAATTGACCAACTCTGCCCCTGCATCAACTCATCTGTTGCCAAAGCCCTCATTCATGCCTTTATGACTAGTCCAACACATTCCTGGTTGGTCTACCACATCTGCCTGTGTCTTAATTTGAGCCAAGTCCTCTTTCACGTACCATCTCTCTGTTCACTTACCAACATTGCTTCCTGGTCAAGCACAGAGTTGTTTTTAAAATTCTCATCCTTGTTAACAAATGGCATTTCCCTCCCAATCTCTGTAGTCTCCTCCAGCCCAAAACCATCAAACCATCCCAGATATCTGCGTCCTTACAGTGCGGAAGGAGGCCATTAGCCCATCGAGTCTGCACTGACCATTCAAAAGATTGCCCAATCCCTGTAATCCCACCTAACCTTTTGGACACTGAGGGGCAATTTAGCACAGCCAATCCACCTAACCTGCCATCTTTGGACTGTGGGAGGAAACTGGAACACCTGGTGGAAACCCACGCAGATATGGGAAGTATGTGCAAACTCCACACAGACAGTTACCCAAGTCCGGAATTGAACCCGAGTCCCTCACGCTGTACGGCAGCAGTGCTAACCTCTGCTGCCATGCCGTCCTACGTAGCTGTTTACTGGAACTGTTTACAGTTTACAGCTTTGTGCATCAACGATTTTCATCACTCCCAACATTGGCAGATACCTAGTTACCTAGGTCTTAAGCTCTAGAATGTCCTCCTTAAACCTCTCTGCCTCGCTTTAAGACATTTCTTTGACCAAGCTTTTTTTTAAAAAGACTATTCTAATGCCTCTTTATGTGGCCTTGGAAGGGTGGCACGGTGGTGCAGTGGTTGGCACTGCTGCCTATGGCGCTGAGGTCCCAGGTTCGATCCCGGCCCCGGGTCACTGTCCATGTGGAGTTTGCACATTCTCCCCGTGTCTGCGTGGGTTTCGCCCCCACAATGCAAAGATGTGCAGGTTAGGTGGATTGACCACGCTAAATTACCCCTTAATTGGAAAAAAATAATTGGGCACTCTAAATCTTTGTTTTTAAATGTGACCTTGGTGTCAGATTTTATTTTATAAAGCTCCTGTGAAGCACCTGGGGATGTTTTATTATGTTAAAAGTGCACTATAAATACAATTTGTTGTGCCAAGCACCTTATTCTCCATTGATCCTGATCAGTGTTCAGCCTCTGTCTCTTTGTGCATGTTCCTGAAAATGCACCAGGGTTTGTACTCCAGTAAGGAGCTAATGCCTTCAGAAGGAGCAGAAACTGGAAAGAACTTCTGAAGCGTGATTAGATATTGGATTGTACAGTGTGGATAATCACACAGCCTGGATAAGCTTCTTGTGAATTGCAGATAGTAAATTTTGCTACAAAAATCATAATGATTTTATTCTACACTAAGGTGACCATTGAGAAAAGGGATTATATTTCAGCATAATGACTTGCATTGGTAAATTCCCCAATAACCTATATTCCCTTCTAAAGCAGAGTTATACAGATGCCTGTCAACCCTTGGGTTCAAATAGCTCCTTGTGTAATTGTAGACTCAAGTGTAAGCAGGTCATTTAATTTTGAGGAAAAATTGTAGCTGAGCTTCGCTTTATTGGCACCTGCAGTACATATACTGCGCACACGTAGCAATTAGGAATGAGCTATTTTACTGAATCATTTCCCCCCATATCACCCTTACTAATTCAACACCCCCTACATCAGCCAGGAGAAGGTTCCTGAAGCATATTACACCCTCATCAGTCAGATCTTTTACAGCTAAACATTTTTGTACCGTTTCCCCTGGTTAGTGGCATGCGGTAATTTTCAGCAAAAAGTAGATTTTTTTTCCCCCCATCATATTCTTTCTTATTTTATCTTTTTAGACGTTGCCTATTTGTACAAAGCACTGAATTCTGAAGAGGAAAACCTGGATGACCCATTGGGTAATTAAGAATTGTTTCCGATTAGATTTTCATGGTAGTTCACGTGAACAGTTTCTGCTCCTACCCAAACGGTGAAGGAAAATGTAAACAGATGCAATGTAAAAAAAAAAAAAAGGTGCCCCAGTCCCAGAGGACCCTAGGCTGCTCTCCCCTTCGACAGCTGACTGGTGGTGATTTAATCTGAGGGTCACCACACCTCAGGCGAAGGGCAAGGGTTGAGAAGGCGGGGCCTCCATGAATAACCTCAGCCGGTACAGGAATGGAGTCAAATGGTCTGTTACTGTGCTATAAATTCAGTGAGACGTGAACCCACCCGAGTGCTGCAGTATTGCTTAAAATGAACACAACTTGAGAAACCTGAGCTGTTTTTATTAGGACACAGAGTTAAGAATGAAATGAATTGAAATGAAAATCGCTTATTGTCACAAGTAGGCTTCAAATGAAGTTACTGTGAAAAGCCCCTAGCTGCCACATTCCGGCGCCTGTTCGGGGAGGCTGTTACGGGAATCGAACCGTGCTGCTGGCCTGCTTTGGTCTGCTTTCAAAGCCAGCGATTTAGCCCTGTGCTAAACAGCCCTGAAAAGATCTAATAATGATTGAGCTTGATGAAAGTAAATTGTGGAAAACTATTTATGTTGGCTAATGAACAACTAAAGGGCGTGAATTTTAAGATATTCACCAAAGAAACTTGAAAGATTTGTGATTACTTTTTCCACAGAGTTGGTCGGACATTGAATGCAGAGTCAAGATCAGAATCCATAATGGCTTGTAACGGACAAGTGGATAAATATTTGAGAAATTAAGAAATGAAGAGTAGGGGGAAAAGGCTAAGAATTGGACTGGTGGGCAGCACAGATGTGATGGGCTGAATGGCACTTTCCGTGCTGTAGCTGTCTAGATTTTTCTTCCTATTTTGTTCATATCACAGGTTATGAAATTGTACACAATTGGTACTCCATAAACTAGAAGGCTTTGTAATAAGGGATAAATTGACTTATAATGTCAGTATGAAAATGGCTTATCATTTACCTACCAATTGTTTTCATGCACAGGATCCTCTTGCAGTATGGTTGAGCAGATTATTAAAGAAACCTCGAGTTTGGAAAGCAGCTCCGACCAAACAGCAGTCGCCTCTCCATTTTGTTCAAAACAAGTTGAACATCCTTCCCGAGAGGAACCACAGCCATGCACGTCGTACTACGATCCGTTCTGTACCTCTGGAGCAATCTCCGACATTGTTCATCCTACTGCTTCCACCATGGAGTCATGCACTTCCTCAACAGGACTCATGCCCACCACTGCTGGACCTTCAGTGCTTGCACGTGGACCTAGTTGCTTGGCAACATTTTGGACTTCATGTCCAAAGCCAACTAGTCCTGCTATATCACCTTCAAGGACTCCGGTGAATATAGAAAGCACACCAGGACCTGAAACCCCAAAGTCATCTGTTTCAGATGTCTTGGCCAAAGAGGACCTAGAACCAACCAAAAAGAAACTGAAAATGGGCAAGTGTTGACCTTGCATGTTTATTTAATAAGGATTTGGATTCGATTTGCAGGGTTGACTAATTAAACACTCTTCTCTCCATAACCCCTGTAGAATTTCAACCCCAAATTCTGTCTTTAAGAATATCTCCAAATCTTCATTGTCGGTATCTGGTCTGAGCTAGGGAGGGGGAATATCAGACGGAGTTTCAGTGATTGCTCTCCAGTTAACCCATGCATATTCGTGGCGATCAAGTTGAGTATTGTGATGCCGACCCCCAGAGCAGAACAGCCAACCAGCTCTGTGTAGAATTTAATGCAGAATGGACGGTGGGGAAGTAGAGGAGGGATACTGGAATTATATCCTACCTCTGCACAATTGCTCCGACAGAGGATAAAAAGAATTAAGAATAGCAAGGCGAGTAAATAATTGTCCCCAGGAGAAAATGAAGAGCAATCATTTTTTTAAAACTTGGAACAAACATATATTGGGCAGTAATAATACAGTTTAATGTTTCGCTCCTAATCATTTTTCTAATTGGTTAAAACCCAGAAATCCAGCACTAACACACATCCAGCACGAACACAATCATACAGCACTAACACACTCATCCAGCACGAACACACATCCAGCACGAACACAATCATACAGCACTAACACACTAATCCAGCACTAACACACTAATCCAGCACTAACACACTAATCCAGCACTAACACACTAATCCAGCACTAACACACTAATCCAGCACTAACACACTAATCCAGCACTAACACACTAATCCAGCACTAACACACTAATCCAGCACTAACACACTCATCCAGCACTAACACAATCATCCAGCACTAACACAATCATACAGCACTAACACAATCATACAGCACTAACACAATCATACAGCACTAACACAATCATACAGCACTAACACACTAATCCAGCACTAACACAATCATCCAGCACTAACACAATCCAGCACTAACACAATCATACAGCACTAACACAATCATACAGCACTAACACAATCATACAGCACTAACACAATCATACAGCACTAACACAATCATATAGCACTAACACACTCATCCAGCACTAACACAATCATACAGCACTAACTCACTCATACAGCACTAACACAATCATACAGCACTAACACAATCATACAGCACTAACACAATCATACAGCACTAACACAATCATACAGCACTAACACAATCATACAGCACTAACACAATCATACAGCACTAACACACTCATCCAGCACTAACACTCATCCAGCACTAACACAATCATACAGCACTAACACAATCATACAGCACGAACACACTCATCCAGCACGAACACACTCATCCAGCACGAACACACTCATCCAGCACGAACACACTCATCCAGCACTAACACAATCATACAGCACTAACACAATCATATAGCACGAACACACTCATCCAGCACTAGCACAATCATACAGCACTAACACACTAATCCAGCACTAACACACTCATCCAGCACGAACACACTCATCCAGCACTAACACAATCATACAGCACTAACTCACTCATCCAGCACTAACACACTCATCCAGCACTAACACTCATCCAGCACTAACACAATCATACAGCACTAACACAATCATACAGCACGAACACACTCATCCAGCACGAACACACTCATCCAGCACTAACACAATCATACAGCACTAACACACTCATCCAGCACTAACACTCATCCAGCACTAACACAATCATACAGCACTAACACAATCATACAGCACGAACACACTCATCCAGCACGAACACACTCATCCAGCACTAACACAATCATACAGCACTAACACACTCATCCAGCACTAACACTCATCCAGCACTAACACAATCATACAGCACTAACACAATCATACAGCACGAACACACTCATCCAGCACGAACACACTCATCCAGCACGAACACACTCATCCAGCACGAACACACTCATCCAGCACGAACACAATCATACAGCACTAACACACTCATCCAGCACTAACACAATCATACAGCACTAACACAATCATACAGCACTAACACAATCATACAGCACTAACACACTCATCCAGCACTAACACAATCCAGCACTAACTCACTCATCCAGCACTAACACAATCATACAGCACTAACACAATCATACAGCACTAACACAATCATACAGCACTAACACAATCATATAGCACTAACACACTCATCCAGCACTAACACAATCATCCAGCACTAACTCACTCATCCAGCACGAACACACTCATCCAGCACTAACACAATCATACAGCACTAACTCACTCATCCAGCACTAACACAATCATACAGCACTAACACTCATCCAGCACGAACACAATCATACAGCACTAACACTATCATACAGCACTAACTCACTCATCCAGCACTAACACACTCATCCAGCACTAACACAATCATACAGCACTAACACAATCATACAGCACTAACACAATCATACAGCACTAACACAATCATACAGCACTAACACTATCATACAGCACTAACACAATCATATAGCACTAACACACTAATCCAGCACTAACACAATCATCCAGCACTAACACAATCATACAGCACTAACACAATCATACAGCACTAACACAATCATACAGCACTAACACAATCATACAGCACTAACACAATCATACAGCACTAACACAATCATACAGCACTAACACAATCATATAGCACTAACACACTCATCCAGCACTAACACAATCATACAGCACTAACTCACTCATACAGCACTAACACAATCATACAGCACTAACACAATCATACAGCACTAACACAATCATACAGCACTAACACAATCATACAGCACTAACACAATCATACAGCACTAACACACTCATCCAGCACTAACACTCATCCAGCACTAACACAATCATACAGCACTAACACAATCATACAGCACGAACACACTCATCCAGCACGAACACACTCATCCAGCACGAACACACTCATCCAGCACGAACACACTCATCCAGCACGAACACACTCATCCAGCACTAACACAATCATACAGCACTAACACAATCATATAGCACTAACACACTCATCCAGCACGAACACACTCATCCAGCACTAGCACAATCATACAGCACTAACACACTAATCCAGCACTAACACACTCATCCAGCACGAACACACTCATCCAGCACTAACACAATCATACAGCACTAACTCACTCATCCAGCACTAACACACTCATCCAGCACTAACACTCATCCAGCACTAACACAATCATACAGCACTAACACAATCATACAGCACGAACACACTCATCCAGCACGAACACACTCATCCAGCACTAACACAATCATACAGCACTAACACACTCATCCAGCACTAACACTCATCCAGCACTAACACAATCATACAGCACTAACACAATCATACAGCACGAACACACTCATCCAGCACGAACACACTCATCCAGCACTAACACAATCATACAGCACTAACACACTCATCCAGCACTAACACTCATCCAGCACTAACACAATCATACAGCACTAACACAATCATACAGCACGAACACACTCATCCAGCACGAACACACTCATCCAGCACGAACACACTCATCCAGCACGAACACACTCATCCAGCACGAACACAATCATACAGCACTAACACACTCATCCAGCACTAACACAATCATACAGCACTAACACAATCATACAGCACTAACACAATCATACAGCACTAACACACTCATCCAGCACTAACACAATCCAGCACTAACTCACTCATCCAGCACTAACACAATCATACAGCACTAACACAATCATACAGCACTAACACAATCATACAGCACTAACACAATCATATAGCACTAACACACTCATCCAGCACTAACACAATCATCCAGCACTAACTCACTCATCCAGCACGAACACACTCATCCAGCACTAACACAATCATACAGCACTAACTCACTCATCCAGCACTAACACAATCATACAGCACTAACACTCATCCAGCACGAACACAATCATACAGCACTAACACTATCATACAGCACTAACTCACTCATCCAGCACTAACACACTCATCCAGCACTAACACAATCATACAGCACTAACACAATCATACAGCACTAACACAATCATACAGCACTAACACAATCCAGCACTAACTCACTCATCCAGCACTAACTCACTCATCCAGCACTAACACAATCATCCAGCACTAACACAATCATACAGCACTAACACAATCATACAGCACTAACACACTCATCCAGCACTAACACAATCATACAGCACTAACACAATCATACAGCACTAACACAATCATACAGCACTAACACACTCATCCAGCACTAACACAATCCAGCACTAACTCACTCATCCAGCACTAACACAATCATACAGCACTAACACAATCATACAGCACTAACACAATCATACAGCACTAACACAATCATATAGCACTAACACACTCATCCAGCACTAACACAATCATCCAGCACTAACTCACTCATCCAGCACGAACACACTCATCCAGCACTAACACAATCATACAGCACTAACTCACTCATCCAGCACTAACACAATCATACAGCACTAACACTCATCCAGCACGAACACAATCATACAGCACTAACACTATCATACAGCACTAACTCACTCATCCAGCACTAACACACTCATCCAGCACTAACACAATCATACAGCACTAACACAATCATACAGCACTAACACAATCATACAGCACTAACACAATCCAGCACTAACTCACTCATCCAGCACTAACTCACTCATCCAGCACTAACACAATCATCCAGCACTAACACAATCATACAGCACTAACACAATCATACAGCACTAACACAATCATCCAGCACTAACACAATCATATAGCACGAACACACTCATCCAGCACTAACACAATCATACAGCACGAACACAATCATACAGCACTAACTCACTCATCCAGCACTAACACTCATCCAGCACTAACACTCATCCAGCACTAACACAATCATACAGCACTAACTCACTCATCCAGCACTAACTCACTCATCCAGCACTAACACTCATCCAGCACTAACACAATCATACAGCACTAACTCACTCATCCAGCACTAACACACTCATCCAGCACTAACACTCATCCAGCACTAACACAATCATACAGCACTAACACAATCATATAGCACTAACTCACTCATCCAGCACTAACACTCATCCAGCACTAACACACTCATCCAGCACTAACTCACTCATCCAGCACTAACACTCATCCAGCACTAACACAATCATACAGCACTAACACAATCATACAGCACTAACACAATCATACAGCACTAACACAATCATACAGCACTAACACAATCATACAGCACTAACACAATCATACAGCACTAACACAATCATACAGCACTAACACAATCATACAGCACTAACACAATCATACAGCACTAACACACTCATCCAGCACTAACTCACTCATCCAGCACTAACACTCATCCAGCACTAACACAATCATACAGCACTAACTCACTCATCCAGCACTAACACTCATCCAGCACTAACACACTCATCCAGCACTAACTCACTCATCCAGCACTAACACACTCATCCAGCACTAACACTCATCCAGCACTAACACAATCATACAGCACTAACTCACTCATCCAGCACTAACACACTCATCCAGCACTAACACTCATCCAGCACTAACACAATCATACAGCACTAACACAATCATACAGCACGAACACACTCATCCAGCACGAACACACTCATCCAGCACGAACACACTCATCCAGCACGAACACACTCATCCAGCACGAACACACTCATCCAGCACTAACACAATCATACAGCACTAACACAATCCAGCACTAACACAATCCAGCACTAACTCACTCATCCTGCACTAACACAATCATACAGCACTAACACACTCATCCAGCACTAACACAATCCAGCACTAACACAATCATACAGCACTAACACAATCATACAGCACTAACACAATCATATAGCACTAACACTCATCCAGCACTAACACAATCATACAGCACTAACACACTCATCCAGCACTAACTCACTCATCCAGCACTAACACACTCATCCAGCACTAACACTCATCCAGCACTAACTCACTCATCCTGCACTAACACAATCATACAGCACTAACACACTCATCCAGCACTAACACAATCCAGCACTAACACAATCCAGCACTAACTCACTCATCCTGCACTAACACAATCATACAGCACTAACTCACTCATCCAGCACTAACACTCATCCAGCACTAACACACTCATCCAGCACTAACTCACTCATCCAGCACTAACACAATCATACAGCACTAACTCACTCATCCAGCACTAACACACTCATCCAGCACTAACACTCATCCAGCACTAACACAATCATACAGCACTAACACAATCATACAGCACGAACACACTCATCCAGCACGAACACACTCATCCAGCACGAACACACTCATCCAGCACGAACACACTCATCCAGCACGAACACACTCATCCAGCACGAACACACTCATCCAGCACTAACACAATCATACAGCACTAACACAATCCAGCACTAACACAATCCAGCACTAACTCACTCATCCTGCACTAACACAATCATACAGCACTAACACACTCATCCAGCACTAACACAATCCAGCACTAACACAATCATACAGCACTAACACAATCATACAGCACTAACACAATCATACAGCACTAACACAATCATATAGCACTAACACACTCATACAGCACTAACACAATCATCCAGCACTAACTCACTCATCCAGCACTAACACAATCATCCAGCACTAACTCACTCATCCAGCACTAACACACTCATCCAGCACGAACACACTCATCCAGCACTAACACAATCATACAGCACTAACACAATCCAGCACTAACACAATCCAGCACTAACTCACTCATCCTGCACTAACACAATCATACAGCACTAACACACTCATCCAGCACTAACACAATCCAGCACTAACACAATCATACAGCACTAACACACTCATCCAGCACTAACACACTCATCCAGCACTAACACAATCATACAGCACTAACACAATCATACAGCACTAACACAATCATACAGCACTAACACAATCATACAGCACTAACACACTCATCCAGCACTAACACAATCCAGCACTAACACAATCATACAGCACTAACACAATCATCCAGCACTAACACAATCATACAGCACTAACACAATCATCCAGCACTAACACAATCATCCAGCACTAACACAATCATACAGCACTAACACAATCATACAGCACTAACACAATCATACAGCACTAACACAATCATACAGCACTAACACAATCATACAGCACTAACTCACTCATCCAGCACTAACACAATCATACAGCACTAACACTCATCCAGCACTAACACAATCATCCAGCACTAACACACTCATCCAGCACTAACACACTCATCCAGCACTAACACAATCATCCAGCACTAACTCACTCATCCAGCACTAACACAATCATACAGCACTAACACAATCATACAGCACTAACACACTCATCCAGCACTAACACTCATCCAGCACTAACACTCATCCAGCACTAACACAATCATACAGCACTAACACACTCATCCAGCACTAACACACTCATACAGCACAAGGAGGCCATTTGCCCATTGTGCCTGTGCTAGACTACACGATTCAGATATTGCCTATTTGCACTATTGTTTTTAAATTCAACGGTTAGATTCTGTTTTTCTTTTGCCCAACTCAACAAAGAAGTTGAGTTTCAATATTTGCATCTGCTATTAAATAGATTTTTTAATACAAAATATTTTAATAGAGAATGATGGGATTCCAGATCCAGTGCTACTCAGTGAAGGTCAAAGTTCAACTGCCAGATCTGAGGATCAAGGGACCTCGGAAGGAAAGCAGCCAGACAAAATGGAGGAAACTCTCACCTGTATCATCTGTCAAGACTTGCTGCATGATTGTGTCAGGTACATTGAGATGTGAACGCTTTATAAATAGCCCTTTATGTAATACCATAAGACATAGGAGCAGAATTAGGCCACTCGGCCCATCGAGTCTGCTCCGCCATTCAATCATGGCTGATATTTTTCTCAGCCCCATTCTCCTGCTTTCTCCCCAAAACCCCTGATACCCTACTGATCAAGAACCTATCCGTCTCATATCTTAAAGACACTTGGCCTCCACAGCCTTCTGCGGCAAAGAGTTCCACAGATTCACCACCCTCTGGCTGAAGAAATTCCTCCTCATCTCTGTTCTAAAGGATCGTCCCTTTAGTCTGTGATTATGTCCTCTGGTTCTAGATTTTCCTGCAAGTGGAAACATCCTCTCCACGTCTACTCTATCCAGGCCTCGCAGTATCCTGTAAGTTTCAATAAGATCCCCCCCCCCCCCCCCCCCATCCTTCTAAACACCCAACGGGTACAGACCCAGAGTCCTCAACCATTCCTCATACGACAAGTTCTTCATTCCAGGCATCATTCTTGTGAACCTCCTCTGCACCCTCTCCCAAGGCCAGCACATCCTTCCTTAGATATGCGGCCCAAAACTGCTCACAATACTCCAAATGGGGTCTGACCAGAGCCTTACATAGCCTCAGAAGTACATCCCTGGCCTTGTATTCTAGCCCTCTCGACATGAATGCTAACATTGCATTTGCCTTCCTAAGGCACAAGCTACAGTTCCGAACACTTGACATGCTTTAAAATAATAGTTTATTTAAATATTATTTACCAATGCTGCAAGACTGCAACATAATATTTTTAAAAGTCTATCTTCAATGACAAACTTGTACGCTAACCCCGGTGTAGTCTCCAAGTGATGTGGAGTTTGAGGTTGGGGATGCAAAAAGAAATGACAGGACAGGTTCAGCTGCTGTATTACCTGCCTCGTCCCAATGACAAACAAACTGACGCAACATTTCTCCCAAGAGTAGTGTATTTAACATACAATCAGTGGTGGCTAATGGCTAAGAAATCTTGTTGTATACATGCATGCTTGGTCATATTTGCTAATTTATTGGTTCAGAAGTGAAAAATGAGTGATTAAGCGTTCAAACGTTGCGGAGCAAGATGGAAAAACTGAATGGCAGCAATAAACCCCATGGATCTAATTTTCATCTTTCTGCCTCCCTCTCCCTCCAACCTTTGTCAGCCTTCAACCGTGTATGCACTCTTTCTGTGCGGCATGTTACTCGGGCTGGATGGAGCGCTCCTCACTCTGCCCAACCTGCCGTTGTCCAGTTGAACGCATCAGCAAGAACCACATGGTGAATAATCTGGTGGAGGCTTATCTACTGCAACACCCAGGCAAGTCATTATTTTTTTGTTTAAATATTTTTATTAAGGTATATATAATTTTAACAATTTTCAAGAGGAAAAACAACAAAGTAAAAAACACCCACCCAACCAACAACCAAACCCAGCCAACATGGCTTACATACACAATTCCCCAATCCCCCTTTCGTACTAACTATTTCCCACCTCATCCAACCCCGTGCCTCCCTCTTTCCTCCCCCCACCCCTCTGCTGGCAGCTTAATTTTCCCCAAAGAAGTCGATAAACGGGCCACCTCCAGGCGAACCCTAGCATCGATCCCCTCAGACGCAGTCAACTAATTACTGCATTAAATTCATCTGAACGCATTTACGTGGCTAAGAACGGGCCATGTATTGCGTATTCCTTGCAGCTGTGGTGCACCCCCAGTCAATGACTCATCATCGTATACTGACCTCTGACAAAATTCAGTGGAGGGCTCAGAGAGCTCCGTTTAGCCACTTCGGAGGCTATTGCCTGACTTGCTGATCACTGCACATCCAAGGGAAAATAATTGTGTATTGATATATTGGGTATTATGTGGTTTTGCGGAGTGATTTTGGGCATGAATTGCAGCTTTGAGTTTTATGATTGGCTATTGAGATCAATGGATAGCACAATTGTGAATCCACATCTTGCCCCTAGTTTCCAGGCTTTGAAATTGCCCCTTGATAGTCTAAATTCATAAATTTTATCTCCTGGAGACTATCTGGAAGAAACGTGTGTTTCATATGGGAACCCTGTTGACAAATAGGGGCTGGTTTAGCACAGGGCTAAAGAGCTGGCTTTTAAAGCAGACCAAGGCAGGCCAGCAGCACGCTTCAATTCCCGTACCAGCCTCCCCGAACAGGCGCCGGAATGTGGCGACTAGGGGCTTTTCACAGTAACTTCATTTGAAGCCTACTTGCGACAATAAGCGATTTTCATTTCATTTCATTTCAAATACAAAGTGATACTGTGTGAGAGTTCACAGTCTGTCCTTCTGAGTAAGAATTAAGTTTGAGGCTATTTGGGCAAGATGGATCTGTGATAAAGATACTGACCAAATTGGAAACAGTGTTAAATATTGTAGGAACATTGGGCAATTTGCAGCTTTTCAGTTACTAGCTTGGAACCTAATTCTGCTAGGAATATCTAACATCACAATAGGGTGTGATTTTATGCAATGAACAAGAAGAAATATAATTATAAAATCACAAATAATGGAAATTACTACCTTGTTGGAAAAGTTGCCGAGAGTGTTATATATCACTTGACAGTGATTGGTACGCTTGCTGTCTCAATTCTGCTTTTCTGCTTGAATTATCTTAATTTATTTGTCACTCCAAGTGGGAGCGTAAAGGACACAAGATATCGGTCTAACTTGTGGCCACATTATGGTACTGGTTGGATGATTTGTTTTGATCACATTTGTGTGTGATTCTCTATTTCAGAGAAGTGCCGTAGTGGAGATGAACTGCAAAGCATGGATGCCAGAAATAAAATCACACACGACATGTTACAACCGAAGATTAAACGGTCATTCTCCGATGAAGAGGTCAGCTCTGAGGATTTTCTGGAACTGTCTGATGTCGACAGTGAATCTTCTGATTTTAGGTGGGTTTTTTGAAAGACTTAACTTTGATGTGCAGGAATAAATGTGTGAGGAGCAGACCGTCCTTGTGCACGTTAAGAACGTGCGTGATTGTTGGTTAACTTAAGCTTGAGCAGCTTTAAGAACGCCAAATTAGTTGGAGAAATGACTGAACAACACTAAGTGGCCTACTTTGTATTGAATTATCAGACCGTTACAGAGCTTAACTGAAAGTGCGCAGACAGAAAATGAAGTGTCCACATCTGGCAGAACTTTATTGCCAAGGAGCCAAACATAATACTGGTCACATTCTTGGAATACCTCAGCTGTAGTGTCATGAATATTGACTTCTAACTGCATTTTAATCGGGGAGGGAAAAACCTGCATGTGTTCCCTTGATATACTGTGCTGACAATGTTGGTTCTTTGCTAGGACAGCGAATGGATGCTGCGATGTAACCTGTAGGATATAGACGGTTAAGCAGTGATTTGATTGAACTTTTCAGGATTTTGAAACAAATTTATGGGATAGATAGAGAATTTTTTTTTCTGCTGTTGTGGAGTCTAGGACAGGGGCATATAACTTGAAAATCGGAGCCAATCCATTCAGCAGACACTCCTGCAAAAAGCAGTACAAGTTGGTTCAATTAATTTTGACCCTAACATGGGCGGCACGGTGGCACAGTGGTTAACACTGCTGCCTCACGCCGCTGAGGACCCGGGTTCGATCCCGGGTCACTGTCCATGTGGAGTTTGCACATTCTCCTCGTGTCAGCGTGGTCGGGTAGGTGAATGCAGTTACAGGTCAGCCAAAATCTCATTGAATTATGGAACAGGCTCAAGGGGTTGACTGGCCTTCTCTTGTTTCAAGTTTAAACATCAACGCTAGGTGCCATCAGGCTACAATCGTGGCAGCAGTGTAGTCAAGATTGATCCTGTTCTTGCCCAATGTGTGCAAAGGGCACTGTACAGTGCATTCACAACATTGGGAGAGGATGCCACTGTATAGCAAAGAGAAATCTTAGATCTATTTTTTTCATCTTGTCTACCCTCCCCCAACCCCCATATCCAGGATGTTAAAGCTCGTTTTATTGCTGCAGTTTTGTGCCTTGGTTGAGATTCACTAAAGGGTTCTTTGGATAAATAGCTCAACTGCTTAACGAAAAATAAAAAGGTGAAACTTGCATTTGTATAGCACCTTTCACACCATAATGTCTCAAAGTTCCAGAATAATTTGTTGTAGTGCCATAGAATCTTTTACTTCTATTTGAGGGCAAACAGAATGTCGGTTTGACACCACCTCTGAAGAACGGCACCTCGGATAGAGCAGCATTCCCTCAGTACTACACTGGACAGACAACCTCTGCTCCGTTCTCTGGAGTGGGACGTAACCTTCCAGCTCGGGCGCGATTGCGACCGACCGAACCACGACTATGTTTGAATAAAATGTATAAAGAGGTACTGCTTTAGTGCATGTTAAGCATGCGATGATTCAACTCCGCTTCCTAACAAAGACAACATGAAATGTGTGAGATGCAGAATAGGAAATGGCAATATAATACAATAGATTCTGATTGCGGATTGATAGGGTATATCAAGTTGTTCCTTTACATTTATTTTCCTGTTCTTTACAGAGTTACACAAATTTTAGAGTAAGATTAAATACAATTTGCTGTCTCACCATGGTTGACTACATTTTATATTTTCTATCTGTTTTCAGTCAGCCACATATTGTATGCAGACAGTGTCCTGGGTATCGGCCTGAGAGCAATCCGTCTACTTTCTTGCCAGGTATCAGAACAAGTGATGCCCCGTCAACCTCTACCAGTATCCTTGTTGGTAAGTATCCACATACCAACATGAGTAATGTTGACATTACATGAGAGTAGCTGTCAGAGATCTAAACAGGGAGGAGAAATCTTTAAATGTGATGTAAAAGGAGAAGATAGAACCAGAATGTGTTTGGTGAGTCAAACTGGCATGGCACACCAGACCCACCAATTGTATTTTTGGCTGCGTATTGGCCTATTTTAACTCTATTTCATAGGGTCACTGCAGTGGCGAAGGAGGCCATTCAGCCCATTGAGTCTGCAGCGACCCTCCGAAAGAGCACCCCACGGCTCCATCCTGTCCCAGTAACCGCACCTAATCTTTTGAAATGAAAAATAAAAATCGCTTATTGTCACAATAGGCTTCAAATGAAGTTACTGTGAAAAGCCCCTAGTCGCCACATTCCGACGCCTGTTTTGGGAGGCTGGTACGGGAATTGAACCAGCCCCTAAGGGGCAATTTAGCATGGCCAATCCACCTAACCTGCACATCTGTGGATTGTGGGAGAAAACTAGTGCACCCGGAGGAATGCCACGCAGACACTGGGAGAACATGCAGACTCCACACAGTCTCCCGAGGCCGGAATTGAACCCGGGTCCCTGACGCTGTGAATCGAACCTTGGTCACTGCCACTTTGCCACCCATTGATTCTGACAACTGTATTTTAAAGATCTTGGGAATGGGTCTGCTGTTTTTCTGGGAAATAATGCATGTTCAACAGCAGTGTATCCAAAGATTTAGTTAGAAATTAGTTGTTGCAATGATTAATACTCAGTTATTTAACTTGATTGTATTATTTAATCTTTTTGAATACTTGTTTGTCTGCCATTTGTCAGTAGTCGTAATCTCCTGCCCAATGCTGATTTGACTGGTGAATTGAAAATCGCAGCAGGAATTGGCCACAATGAAATGTCAGACCTGAAAAAGCCATGAAAACAGCAATGCAGAATGAATGCATTTATCCCATCGTGCCCATGTTGGAGCTAACTCCTCTGATCCCGTTTCCCAGCACCTTTTTTAACATGTTAATCAGCTGCATTTAAAATCATTTTGCATAACTCTGTTAGAGATATAAAAACGTAGATCCCAAGTGACATTTAATAAGCACTCCAAATTGAGTTTACCCTCTGATTTGTAATGCTGCTTAATATATTTGTAACGTGTCATGGGAGTGTCCCTTTAAGAAATGTTTTGTCTTATCAAATGGCTTAAGTGATATCATTGTGTGGGTGGAGCTGGGCTGTGGCTCTGAGTTTTACTTTCATTTTGAGCTGGGAGCTGTTGTGTGGCTCTCAATTTTTCTGCTTTTGTTTTCACATTTGGAAGTTGGATTCAGACAGAGAAATCTTGTCTTGTCTCTTTCTCTCTACATGTTAACAGGTGTCTCCAGATCACTTGATAATTTAAAAGTGCTAACTCTTTTCTGGAAGGCAATTCAAACCTGCTGTTTTGGACAGGAAACAAGAAGTACCTGTACCAGGTCTGGAGTGCTGTGTGCTGGACCACACCTATAGAACATAGAAAAATACAGCACAGAACAGGCCCTTCGGCCCGCGATGTTGTGCCGAACCGTTGTCCTAGATTAAGAACAAATTATAGCCCATTAGTCTACGGTAATCCATGTACCTATCCAATAGCCGCTTGAAGGTCCCTAATGTTTCCGACTCAACATCTTCCACAGGCAGTGCATTCCATGCCCCCACCACTCTCTGGGTAAAGAACCTACCTCTGACATCCCCCCTATATCTTCTACCATTCACCTTAAATTTATGTCTCCTTGTAATGGTTTGTTCCACCCGAGGAAAAAGTCTCTGGCTGTCTACTCTATCTATTCCCCTGATCATCTTCTAAACCTCTATCAAGTCACCCCTCATCCTTCTCCGTTCTAATGAGAAAAGGCAACCCTCAACCTTTCCTTGTAAGCCCTACTCTCCATTCCAGGCAACATCCTGGTAAATCTCCTTTGCACCTTTGCCAAAGCTTCCACATCCTTCCTAAAATGAGGCGACCAGAACTGCACACAGTATTGAAAAGCGATTTCTGGTTTATGGGATCTTGTTATCAAATTGGGACAGCTTAAAGGGGGAATTTAATAAGGGTTATACATAGAGTACTGTAGCTGTGTGGGGTATTTATGTTTGTAGTTCATAAAAATGCTGACCGTGTGTGTTTATAAAAATGTTAACTGAATTCGTAGAATAAACTGCGTTTTTGATGAAAAGTGCTTACGGCCTCTGTTGAGTAACATCTGAAAGGTAGGCCCTTGTGCTCCCCACAACCAAAATTAATAAACAGTTGTTCACGTGAACTCCATGATATACTTTGGAGTTTTCTAAACCCTGGCCCATAACAAATGAGAATAATCAATACTCTTCCGACCTTTTGTAGCACCGGCGAATGAACTGCTTTAAATTCAATCGCCTCCGCATTCTGTCTTCTTTTTTAAATCCACCTAACCTGCACATCTTTGGGCTGTGGGAGGAAACCGGAGCACTTGGAGGAAACCGGAGCAGACATGGGAGAACGTGCAGGCTCCGCACAGACAGTGACCCAGCGGGGAATCGAACCTGGGACCCTGGAGCTGTAAAGCAATTGTGCTAACCACTATGCTACCGTGCTGCCCTGCATTTTGTCTTCTACCTTTGAATTGCGATCACTCATTTGACGGTATAACAGAGGAAGAAATCTAGATTCTCATTTGTTTTTTAGATTAGATTGTATTCAGCAGTGAAAACACCATTTGTATGTACAGATTTTGTAGACATTTTCTGATCTCGCAAGTGAATTATTCTGTGCACGTTCTAAACCAGCTAACTGTATCACTGCTGTCTGTTTTTTGATTTATTTTTTTAAAGCTGTCCAGGACTACACTTGTCCTGCTCGTGGTCCTCACATGATTTGCACTTGCTGTTTCCAGCCGATGCCAGACCGGAGGGCAGAGCGTGAACAGAACCCGACCATTACACCTCAGCATTGTACGTGGAAACTTTGCAACGTTATAAGCTTATTATTGGTTAACCACCTGCTTGGCTGCCCTGACAAATTGAGTTGACCTCAGCGACTGCAATCTCTGACTCCACTTCCTTGCCAATGGAAAGGCTGATCTTAACCATGAGCATGAACATGAGCTCCAGTTTGCATAAATCATTGATTGGATATTGAAATTTAAAGATATTGTTTGTGCACTTCAGCTGTCCGCTGTTCTGAAAATTAGCCTATTTTTGTTCTGGAATGTAATTGTTCACCCTGATTGGTCCCCAATAATCATGTGACTGCTGCAATGTGGGCCAATTGAAACTGGCAGAAATTATTTTTTTTAATATATAAATTTAGAGTACCCAATTCTTTTTCTTCCAATTGAGGGACAATTTAGCGTGGCCAATCCACCTACCCTGCACATCTTTGGGTTGTGGGGGTGAGACCCACAAAGACACTGGGAGAACGTGCAAACTCCACACAGACAGTGACCCGGGGTTGGGATTGAACCCGAGTCCTCGGTATCATGAGGCAGCAGTGCTAACCACTGCACCACCGTGTCGCCCCTGAATTAATTTTATATCTTTCTGTGGAATTCATTTCAACTCTTGTTCTATTTAATGTCCAATCGAAACGTGTATTCTATGCGGTTCCCATTCAAAACCTTCAAAAACTTACGATCTCTAACAGTGACAGAAAAAAATGGAGATCAGCCTTTTCCTTTAAAACCAGAGGTGCAAATTTACATTTAAAATTTCATAG
The DNA here is from genome assembly GCF_047496885.1 of Scyliorhinus torazame. NCBI lineage: Eukaryota > Metazoa > Chordata > Chondrichthyes > Carcharhiniformes > Scyliorhinidae > Scyliorhinus > Scyliorhinus torazame. Next base: position 15,488,994 of record NC_092707.1, read on the forward strand.
AATTTACAGAGCAGAAGGAAGCCATTCGGCCCATCGAGTCAGCACCGGCTCTTTGAAAGAGCACTCTACCCAAGCCCACACCTCCACCCTATCCCCATAACCCAGTAACCCCACCCAACACTAAGGGCAATTTTGGACACTAAGGGCAATTTATCATGGCCAATCCACCTAACCTGCACATCTTTGGACTGTGGGGGGAAACCGGAGCACCCAGAGGAAACCCACGCACACACGGGGAGCACGTGCAGACTCCGCACAGACAGTGACCCAAGCCGGGAATCGAACCTGGGACCCTGGAGCTGAGAAGCAATTGTGCTAACCACCATGCTACCGTGCTGCCCAAAAATGTTAGTTTGTGTAGAACTTGCTGTGAACGCGAGTGCTCAATGCAGAAATGAGCCTTGCTCCACACAGCTGTTGTCTTAGCCTAAAAAATGCTCTGTTCAGCTCTTTGTATCATTACTAGCCTGTCTTATGGATAGATGACAGTAGAGTAATTCTGAAAATGTGTCCTTTCCAGGCACAATTTGTTTACGGACCTTCTGCCACATGTACTGGGGCTGCTCTCGAGTGGGATGCTCTGGCTGCTTGGCGAGATTTTGTGGTAGATATATTTTCCATTATACATTGTACTGTACAAAAAAAGGCCTCCTCCAATAGTGAGTCACTAATGTGGATCAGTTTATTTAAACAGATGTTACAGGTCCACTTGGTTCCCGATTGATAGTTTGTAATTGGCTGGTTCATAAATTCTCCAGTTCAGCGACAGTATTTTTGACTCTTGGCAACTTGTTAATCCCTTTCTCCCGGGAATTCTTGAGTAATGACTGCGGTGGGAGATATCTGTACTGATGAGTGGAATCTTCCCCAATGTTTTTTAAAAAAAATATATTTTATTCAAAATTTTTGGCCAACCATAACAGTACATTGTGATCTTTTACACAGTAATATAACAATATAAATAACAATGGCCAGTTTTTTAAACTAGAAATAAATAATATATAAACAACATCAAAATTTAAAAAAACAAAACTAAATGGCAACTGCCTTGTCCCAAATAAATACCCTCCAAAAAATACAATTCAGCCGTCCAGTATACAATTACCTATAACAACAACCTATACATATTATACTTATACACTAACATCCCTGAGAGTCCTTCTGGTTCCCCCCCCCCCCCCCCCCCCCCGGGTTGCTGCTGCTGTCTTCTTCTTTTCCATTCCCTCTATCTTTCTGTGAGGTATTTGACGAACGGTTGCCACCGCCTGGTGAACCCTTGAGCCGATCCCCTTAGGACGAACTTAATCCGTTCCAGCTTTATAAACCCTGCCATGTCATTTATCCAGGTCTCCACACCTGGGGGCTTGGCTTCCTTCCACATCAACAGTATCCTGCGCCGGGCTACTAGGGACGCAAAGGCCAAAACATCAGCCTCTTTCGCCTCCTGCACTCCCGGCTCTTCTGCAACCCCAAATATAGCCAACCCCCAGCTTGGTTCGACCTGGACCCCCACCACCTTCGAAAGCACCTTTGGCACCCCCACCCAAAACCCCTGTAGTGCCGGACATGACCAGAACATGTGGGTGTGATTCACTGGGCTTCTCGAGCACCTCGCACAACTATCCTCTACTCCAAAAAATTTACTGAGCTGTGCTCCAGTCATATGCGCCCTGTGTAACACCTTAAATTGTATCAGGCTTAGCCTGGCACACGAGGACGATGAGTTTACCCTACTTAGGGCATCAGCCCACAGCCCCTCCTCAATCTCCTCCCCCAGCTCCTCTTCCCATTTCCCTTTCAGCTCATCTACCATAATCTCCCCCTCGTCCCTCATTTCCCTATATATGTCTGATACCTTACCGTCCCCCACCCATGCCTTTGAGATCACTCTGTCCTGCACCTCCTGCGTCGGGAGCTGCGGGAATTCCCTCACCTGTTGCCTCGCAAAAGCCCTCAGTTGCATATACCGGAATGCATTCCCCTGGGGCAACCCATATTTATCGGTCAGCGCTCCCAGACTTGCAAACGTCCCATCTACAAACACATCTCTCAATTGTGTTACGCCTGCTCTTTGTCATGTTCCAAATCCCCCATCCATTCTCCCCGGAGCAAACCTATGGTTATTTCTTATCGGGGACCACACCGAGGCTCCCGTCTTTCCCCTATGCCATCTCCACTGCCCCCAAATTTTCAGAGTAGCCACCACCACCGGGCTTGTGGTGTATTTCTTCGGTGAGAACGGCAACGGCGCCGTCACCATAGCTTGTAGGCTAGTCCCCCTGCAGGACGCCCTCTCCAATCTCTTCCACGCTGCTCCCTCCTCTTCTCCCATCCACTTACATACCATTGAGATATTGGCGGCCCAGTAGTACTCACTTAGGCTCGGTAGTGCCAGCCTCCCCCTATCCCTACTACGCTGTAAAAATCCCTTCCTCACTCTCGGGGTCTTCCCGGCCCACACAAAACTCATTATACTCTTCTCAATCCTTTTGAAAAAAGCCTTCGTGATCACCACCTGGCACTGAAACACAAAGAGGAATCTCGGGAGGACCACCATTTTAACCGCCTGCACCCTCCCTGCCAGTGACAGGGATACCATGTCCCATCTCTTGAAGTCCTCCTCCATCTGTTCCACCAACCGCGTTAAATTTAACCTATGCAATGTACCCCAATTCTTGGCTATCTGGATCCCCAAGTAGCGAAAGTCCCTTGTTACCTTCCTCAGCGGTAAGTCCTCTATTTCTCTGCTCTGCTCCCCTGGATGCACCACAAACAACTCACTTTTCCCCATGTTCAGTTTATATCCTGAAAATTCTCCAAACTCCCCAAGTATCCGCATTATCTCTGGCATCCCCTCCGCCGGGTCCGACACATACAACAACAAATCGTCCGCATACAGAGATACCCGGTGTTCTTCTCCTCCCCTGAGTACTCCCCTCCACTTCCTGGAACCCCTCAATGCTATTGCCAGGGGCTCAATCGCCAGTGCAAACAATAATGGGGACAGAGGACATCCCTGCCTTGTCCCTCTATGGAGCCGAAAATACGCAGACCCCCGTCCATTCGTGACCACGCTCGCCATCGGGGCCCTATACAGCAGCTGTACCCATCTAATATGCTCATCTCCAAAGCGAAATCTCCTCAACACCTCCCACAAATAATCCCACTCCACTCTATCAAATGCTTTCTCTGCATCCATCGCCACCACTATCTCCGCTTCCCCCTCTGGTGGGGGCATCATCATTACCCCTAGCAGCCTCCGTATATTCGTATTCAGCTGTCTCCCCTTCACAAACCCAGTTTGGTCCTCATGGACCACCCCCGGGACACAATCCTCTATCCTCATTGCCATTACCTTGGCCAGAATCTTAGCGTCTATGTTCAGGAGGGAAATTGGCCTATAGGACCCGCATTGCAGCGGGTCTTTTTCCTTCTTTAGGAGAAGCGATATCGTTGCCTCAGACATAGTTGGGGGCAGCTGTCCCCTTTCCCTCGCCTCATTAAAAGTTCTCATCAGTAGCGGGGCGAGCAAGTCCACATATTTCCTGTAAAATTCAACTGGGAATCCATCCGGTCCCGGGGCCTTCCCCGCCTGCATGCTCCTAATTCCTTTCACTACTTCCTCCATTTCGATCTGTGCTCCCAGTCCCACCGTCTCCTGCTCCTCCACCTTAGGAAATTCCAGCTGGTCCAGAAAACACATCATTCTCTCCTTCCCATCCGGGGGCTGAGCTTCATATAATCTTTCATAGAATGCCTTGAACACTCCATTCACTCTCTCCGCTCCCCGATCCATCTCTCCCTCCTCATCCCTCACTCCCCCTATTTCCCTCGCTGCTCCCCTTTTCCTCAATTGGTGGGCCAGCAACCTGCTCGCCTTCTCCCCATATTCGTACTGTACACCCTGTGCCTTCCTCCACTGTGCCTCTGCAGTACCCGTTGTCAGCAAATCAAATTCTACGTGTAGCCTTTGCCTTTCCCTGTACAGTCCCTCCTCCGGTGCCTCTGCATATTGCCTGTCCACCCTCAGAAGTTCTTGCAGCAACCGCTCCCGTTCCCTACTCTCCTGCTTTCCTTTATGTGCCCTGATTGATATCAGCTCCCCTCTAACCACTGCCTTCAGCGCCTCCCAGACCACTCCCACCTGGACCTCCCCATTATCATTGAGTTCCAAGTACTTTTCAATACACCCCCTCACCCTTAGACACACCCCCTCATCCGCCATTAGTCCCATGTCCATTCTCCAGGGTGGACGCCGTTCTTTTTCCTCCCCTATCTCCAAGTCCACCCAGTGTGGAGTGTGATCCGAAATAGCTATTGCCGTATACTCCGTCCCCCTCACCTTCGGGATCAACGCCCTTCCCAAAACAAAAAAGTCTATTCGCGAATAAACTTTGTGGACATAGGAGAAAAACGAAAACTCCTTGCTCCTAGGTCTGCTAAATCTCCATGGGTCTACCCCTCCCATCTGCTCCATAAAGTCTTTAAGCACCTTGGCTGCTGCCGGCCTCCTTCCAGTCCTGGACCTCGATCTGTCCAGCCCTGGTTCCAGCACCGTGTTAAAATCTCCACCCATTACCAACTTCCCCACCTCTAGGTCCGGGATACGTCCTAACATGCGCCTCATAAAGTTGGCATCATCCCAGTTCGGGGCATATACGTTTACCAAAACCACCACCCTCTCCCTGTAATTTGCCACTCACCATCACGTATCTGCCCCCACTATCCGCCACTATGGTCTTTGCCTCAAACATTACCCGCTTCCCCAATAGTATAGCCACCCCCCTGTTTTTCGCATCTAGCCCCGAATGAAACACCTGCCCCACCCATCCTTTGCGTAGTCTAACCTGGTCTATCAGTTTCAAATGCGTCTCCTGTAACATAACCACATCTGCCTTAAGTTTCTTAAGGTGTGCGAGTACCCGTGCCCTCTTTATCGGCCCGTTCAGCCCACTCACATTCCACGTGATCAGCCGGGTTGGGGGGCTCTTTACCCCCCCCCCCTTGTCGATTAGCCATCCCCTTATATCCAGCTCCTCACCCGGTTCCCACGCAGCTGTGTCCCCCCCAGGCGGTGCCCTCCCGCCCCGCCCACCCCACCCCATACCAGCTCCCCCTTCTCCCCAGCAGCAGCAACCCAGTAAATCCCCCCTCCCACCCCCCCGCTAGATCCCCCACTAGCGTAGTTACACCCCCCATGTTGCTCCCAGAAGTCAGCAAACTCTGGCCGACCTCGGCTTCCCCCCCGTGACCTCTGCTCGCACCGTGCGACGCCCCCTCCTTCCTGCTTCCCTATTCCCGCCATAATTATCATAGCGCGGGAACAAAGCCCGCGTTTCCCTTTTGGCCCCGCCCCCAATGGCCAACGCCCCCAGCTCCTCCACCTCCCTTCCTCCCTCCCCCACAACCTGTGGAAGAGAGAAAAGTTACAGGGTCGCAGGATTAACAACATAAAAATCATCTCTTCCCCCCTTTTGCCCCCCATATTCGCCCCACCACTTTGTCACAAACGTTCTTTTTTAATAACCCGCTTATTCCTATTTCTCTTCAACAATAAATGTCCACGCCTCATCCGCCGTTTCAAAGTAGTGGTGCTTCCCTTGATATGTGACCCACAGTCTTGCCGGCTGCAGCATTCCAAATTTAATCTTTTTTTCATGAAGCACCGCCTTGGCCCGATTAAAGCTCGCCCTCCTTCTCGCCACCTCCGCACTCCAGTCTTGATATACGCGGATCACCGCGTTCTCCCACCTACTGCTCCGAGTTTTCTTTGCCCATCTGAGGACCATCTCTCTGTCCTTAAAACGGAGGAATCTCCCCACTATGGCTCTGGGAATTTCTCCTGCTCTCGGTCCTCGCACCATCACTCGGTATGCTCCCTCCACCTCCAACGGACCCGTCGGGGCCTCCGCTCCCATTAACGAGTGCAGCATCGTGCTCACATATGCCCCGACGTCCGCCCCTTCTGCACCTTCAGGAAGACCAAGAATCCTTAAATTCTTCCTCCTCGCATTATTCTCCAGCACCTCCAGCCTTTCCACACATCGTTTATGGTGTGCCTCGTGGATCTCCGTCTTCACCACCAGGCCCTGTATATCGTCCTCGTTCTCGGCAGCCTTTGCCTTCACGACCCGAAGCTCCCGCTCCTGGGTCTTTTGCTCATCTTTTAGCCCTTCAATCGCCTGTAATATCGGGGCCAACAGCTCCTTCTTCATCTCCTTTTTAAGCTCTTCCACGCAGCGTTTCAAGAACTCTTGTTGTTCAGGGCCCCATGTTAAACTGCCACCTTCCGACGCCATCTTGGTTTTTGCTTGCCTTCCTTGCCGCTGCTCTAGAGGATCCACCGCAAACCGGCCACTTTCCTCTCCTTTTTCCATCTGTATCCAGGGGGGATTCCCTTCTGGTTTAATCTTCCCCAATGTTAACCATCGTAGACGTTTACAGTATGGCAGAGCTATTTGCCCCATTCTATCTGTGTTTTTTCTAGGACGAAATGAAACTAGCCTTGCTGTCCTACCGCCCCATTGTCCTGTATTCCAAGTTAGGTTTTCCAGAACCTGATGCGGGGCCCCCTCCGAGGAGCAAACCTTATAAGAACCTTTTGTTCAGTGGCTTTTATGAATTCTCAATCTGAACTTTGAGAGAGTTCTAACTGGATAATATATTTTTGACAGATGTAAACTTTGGAGAAAAATGTCTGGATGGAATACTAAACAGCAATAGCTACGAATCGGACATTCTGAAGGTAAGATGCCCAGCTTCCATTTTTTAAAAAATGCTTTCATTTTCGATGCCTGTCTTTGGTTGACCCTGGAGTGCATGGTGTCCATGCTGCAACCAGGCAGGTGGATTGCTGTTTCTCGTGCCTTTGTTGATGGTGTTGTGGAGAGGTGTGGAAGAGTGACCTGGACTGCCTCTAATATTTCCCATTCAATTATAATCTTTATTAGTGTGACAAGTAGGCTTACATTAACACTGCAGTGAGGTTACTGTGAAAATCCCCTAGTCGCCACATTCCGGCGCCTGTTCAGATACACTGAGGGAGAATTCAGAATGTCCAATTCACCTAACAAGCACGTCTTTCGGGACTATTGGGAAGAAACCGGAGCACCCGGAGGAAACCCACGCAGACACGGGGAGAACGTGCAGACTCCGCACAGACAGTGGCCCAAACGCTGTGAAGCAACAGTGAAGAGTAGGCATTGATAATGTGCTGCACTATCCACTTCATGATTTGGAAATTTATTACCCAAAATATGAAGAAGGATGAATGGATCGTGCTTAATCGAACACCTGAAAGCACTCTTGAAGGAAGTTATTGTTTCTAACTAAACAGCAGCATTTTGTGCAGAGTGTGGTCTTCCAAACAGACAAATCAGCCGTGTAATCTGTTCATGGTGTTGGTCGAGAAAATAATGTTGGCCAAGGCACCAGGGGAAGTCCTGAGTATTCCAGTCAGGCATCCCTTAGTAGGATTTGAACCCATCAGACATGAGCGGTTAAGGAATGGGGTCTTCAGGGACTTCTACGAGGAATTGTACCGATCCGAGCCCCCACGGAGGAGGGAGGGATGGGCCGTTTCCTGGACCAATTGAGGTTTCCAAAGGTGGAAGAGGGACGGGTGGCGGGACTGGGGGCCCTGATTGGGCTGGAGGAGCTGATCAAAGGGATAGGAAGCATGCAGGCGGGGAAGGCACCGGGGCCAGACGGTTTCCCGGTCGGGTTCTATAAAAAATATATGGACCTGTTGGGCCCACTGTTAGTTAGGACCTTCAATGAGGCAAAGGGGGGGGTGGGGGGTGCTTTACCCCCGACGATGTCCCGGGCACTGATCTCCTTGATCCTGAAGTGGGACAAGGATCCCCTGCAATGTGGGTCTTACAGACCGATTTCCTTGCTAAATGTAGATGCCAAGGTGCTGGCGAAGGTCTTAGCCACGAGGATTGTGTGCCGCAGATCATCCATGAAGACCAGACGGGGTTTGTGAAGGGGAGACAGTTGAACGCGAATGTGCGGAGGCTTTTGAACATTATCATGATGCCGGCGAGGGAGGGGGAGGCGGAGATAGTGGTGGCGATGGACGCTGAGAAAGTCTTCGATAGGGTAGAGTGGGGGTACCTGTGGGAGGTGCTGAAGAGGTTCAGGTTTGGGGAGGGGTTTGTCAGGTGGGTTAGGCTGTTGTATGAGGTCCCGATGGCGAGTGTGGCCACAAACAGGAGGAGGTCCGAGTACTTTCAGTTGCACCGAGGGACGAGACAGGGGTGTCCCCTGTCACCCTGCTCTTCGCACTGGCGATTGAACCCCTGGCTATGGCACTGAGAGAGTCGAGGAACTGGAGGGGGTTGGTGCGGGGTGGGGAGGAGCATAGGGTGTCGCTTTATGCGGACGACCTGCTGCTGTATGTGGCGGACCCGGTGGGAGGAATGCCAGAGGTAATGAGGATCCTCAGGGAATTCGGGGACTTTCGGGGTACAAGCTCAATATGGGGAAGAGTGAGCTGTTCGTAGTTCAGCTAGGGGACCAGGAGAGGGGGATTGGTGAGCTCCCACTAAAAAGGGCGGAGAGGAGCTTCAGATATTTGGGGGTCCAGGTGGCCAGGAGCTGGGGGGCCCTGCATAGGCTTAACTTTACAAGGCTGGTGGAGCAAATGGAGGAGTTCAAGAGGTGGGACGCGTTGCCGCTGTCCCTGGCGGGTAGGGTGCAGTCAATCAAAATGATGGTGCTCCCAAGGTTTTTGTTCCTGTTCCAGTGCCTCCCCGTGTTTATCCCGAAGGCTTTTTTCAGGCAGGTTAACAGGAGTATAATGGGGCTTGTGTGGGCGCGAGGGACTCCGAGGGTGAGAAGGGTGTTCCTGGAGCGGAGTAGAGATAGGGGGGGGCTGGCGCTGCCCAACCTCTGTGGGTACTACTGGGCCGCCAATGCGACAATGGTGTGCAAGTGGGTGATGGAGGGGGAGGGGGCTGCATGGAAGAGGCTGGAAACAGCGTCCTGTGTGGGTACGAGTCTGGGGGCGCTGGCAGCGGCGCCGCTGCCGCTCCCTCCAAGGAGGTATACCACGAGCCCGGTGGTGGTGGCGGCCCTCAAAATCTGGGGGCAGTAGAGGCGACATAGGGGGGAAGTTAGGGACTCGGCGTGGACCCCATCACGGGGGAACCACCGGCTCGCCCGAGGACGAACAGGTGGAGGGTTTTCGGAGTGGCACAGGGCAGGGATAGGAATGTTGGGGGACCTGTTTGTGGACGGGAAGTTCGCGAGCTTGGGTGAGCTAGAGGAGAAGTACGGGCTCCCCCCGGGGAAGACTTACAGGTAAGGGCATTTGCCAGATGACAGGTGGTGGAATTCCCACGGCTACTGCCACACACAGTACAGGACAGGGTGCTCTCGGGGGGGGGGGGGGGTCTCGGAAACTTACCAGGTGATGCAGGAGGAGGAGGAGGCCTCGGTGGTGGAGTTGAAAGGTAAGTGGGAGGAGGAGTTGGGAGAGGAGATCGAAGAGGGGACGTGGGAAGATGCCCTAGGGAGGGTGAACCCATCCTCTTCGTGCGCGAGGCTCAGCCTTGTACAGTTTAAGGTGCTGCACAGGGCACACATGACTGGGACAAGGATGAGCAGGTTCTTTGGGGGTGAGGACAGGTGTGTTAGGTGCTCAGGGAGCCCAGCAAATCACACCCATATGTTCTGGGCATGCCCAGCGCTGGAGGAATTTTGGAAGGGCGTAGCAAGGACGGTGTCGAGGGTGGTAGGATCCAGGGTCAAACCGGGCTGGGGGCTCGCAATATTTGGGGTTGCAGAGGAGCCGGGAGTGCAGGAGGCGAAAGAGGCTGGAATTCTGGCCTTTGCGTCCCTGGTAGCCCGGCGAAGGATTCTCTTCAGTGGAAAGATACAAGGCCCCTAAGCGTGGAATCCTGGATCAGTGATATGGCAGGGTTCATTAAATTGGAGAGGGTGAAATTCGCCTTGAGAGGGTCGGTACAATGGTTCTTTAGGCGGTGGCAACCGTTCTTAGACTTTCTGGCAGAACGATAGACATTGGTCAATGGCAGCAGCAGCTCGGGGGGGGGGGGGGGGGTGTTACTTTATTTTTGTTTATGTTATTTACACTGGAGGGTCTGAGGGGGTGTATACACCTGTTGTCTTAAGTCGGGGTGTTAATGTTAATTTATTATTTAGGTACAGGGGGAGGGGTTTGGGGGGTTGCTTTTTTAGATTGTGTTTTGTACTTTACCCTGTTGGGTTCTTTTTTCTTATTTTGTTATTGATATTTTATGAAAACCTTTAATAAAAATTATTTTTTTTAAGAAAGACTTGAGCGGTTAAGACTGATACCAAATGTGCCAAGATGTGAGGTTAATTAGTAGAAAGTTAGAACTTTGGTAAGTCAGTGTGTTTTAGCGTTTTCTCCTGAGACTACATACCTACCCTGGTTGAGGGCACAGGCAGGTTACCTACTTCCAGGCCTCCTATTCTGCTCCATATGACTTCCCTCAATTGTGTAAAACTGCCTGATCACAACTCGTCTTGTGGGCTGCACAAACAACCCTTTCGCTTATCATTCCCTTAAAGTGTTATCATCAGATTCATCAGTGTAGGAATTATTTTTTTCACTAGGGATGGATAATAAATGCCTAACCAGCAACGCCCACATCCCAGAAATTAATTTTTTTAAAGTTTGAACAGATTGTGGTAATCTAATGAGAGTTACCTAACATTTTTTTTATGATGTAAATTTGGAGTACCCAATTCATTTTTTCCAATTAAGGGGCAATTTAGCATGGCCAAGCCACCTAACCTGCACATCTTTGGGTTGTGGGGGTGAAACCCACGCAGACAAGAGGAGAATGTGCAAACTCCACACGGACAGTGACTCCGGGTCGGGATTCGAACCCGGGTCCTCCGTGCCGTAGTCCCAGTGCTAACCACTGCACCACCGTGCTGCCCACACCTAACAACCTTTAATCCCCATCATCAAAAAGCAGCTTCATCTTTTTGGAGAATTGCTCTCTGTGTACTGGTGTGTGCTGAACCAGTGAAACTTTAAACTAGACACTGATTTCAGGAGCAGAATAAGTTTGGAACTGGATACCAGACATGCCTTTACATGTAATGATACTTGATTTAACCTTAATCTTGTATGGCTTGGCATTATCTTTCAGAACTACCTTGCATCTAGAGGCCTTACCTGGAAAGAGATGCTGCAAGAAAGTCTTTTGGCTCTTCAGAGAGGCAAGTTTGCCCTTGCAGGTGTGTGTAAAAGCTACCAAAACTATTTATGGTAAAAACTATTTAAAGAAAGAGTTGCATTTCTCTAAAGCATCTTTCATGACCACAGGAAATTGCTGAATGCTTTGTAGCCAATGAAGTCAGTGATATTAACCTGAGGAAGAAGTGCTGTTAAAATAAAGATGTTACTGTCATTGCAAATGTTTTGAAGTATCTGAAGTTTATCCACTGTTGAAATGTGGCAGCCAATTTGCACACAGCAAGATCCCACAAATAGGAATGTGATAATGACCAAATAATTGTTTTAGTGATGATGTATGAGGGGTAAATATTGGCCAGGGCACCAAGAGACTGACCTTGCCCTTTAAAATAGTGCCATGGGATCTTCTGTTTCCACCTGACAGGGCTGACTGGACATGAGTTTAACATAATAATCTTTATTGTCATAAGTAGGCTTACATTAACACTGCAATGACGTTACTGTGAAAAGCCCCCAGTCGCCACATTCCGGCGCCTGTTCGGGTACACTGAGGGAGAATTCAGAATGTCCAGGTTACCTAACCGCACGTCTTTCTGGACTTGTGGGAGGCATCAGGAGCACCCGGAGGAAACTCACGCAGACACGGGGAGAACATGCAGACTCCGCACAGACAGTGACCCAAGCTGGGAATCGGATCCGGGACCCTGGTGCTGTGAAACAACAGTGCTAGCCACTGTGCTACTGTGCCGCCGCGAGTCCGAAAGACCGTACATTACACTGGAATGTCAGCCTCGGCTTTTGTGGTTAAGTCTCAAGAGTGGAACTAGTAATGTGACTCTCCATTAGAATATGGAACATGCAGTGCAGAAGGCGGCCATTCGGCCCATCGAGTCTGCACCGACCCACTTTAAGCCCTCACTTCCACCCTATCCCCATAACCCAATAACCCCATCTAATCTTTTTGGACGCTAAGGGCAATTTAACATGTCCAATCCACCTAACCTGCACGTCTTTAGACTGTGGGAGGAAACCGGAGAACCCGGAGAAAACCCACGGAGACACAGGGAGCCAGAGCCAAATTTTATTTGGTTGCCCTTTGATATAACAATGCATATTGTCTCTTGAATTCTTCAGTGCTGCTTATCTACTGTCTATATGGCAGTCATGTTGTCTATTGGGTAAAAAAACAAAACCATCATAGACATTTAAATGACAATGAAGAGACCTCATGGGAGCTTTTACTTGGGGGGGGGGGAAGTACTGTTGGCTAATATTCAATTCTTTTAAATTTGACATTTTGCGAAGCGTAATAATCAGAATAATTTACAAAGTTTAACTTGTAAACTAAAGACAATGGGGGCTTTAATTCCATCGACAAGCACTGTGCATTATTTTTATCTTTTTTTTCAAAAAAATAGATTATCATGTTACAACAAATGTTATCCTTTGTTACTGCTGTGGACTGCACAGCTTCCGTGAGCTGGCCTATCAGTACAGGCAGAATATTCCTGCTGCAGAACTTCCAGGTTAGTTCCATTTAAAGACTGGTCAGCAGTTTGTAAAGAAGCTGTAGCTCACATTTTATGTCATTCCTAGTCCCATCCTCAGGATGTCTCGACGCACTTGAGGACCATAATAATAATAATCTTTATTCGCGTCACAAGTAGGTTTACAATAATGCTGAAATGAAATTACTATTAAAAGCCCCTACTTGCAGACACTGGGAGAACGTGCAGACTCCGCACAGACAGTGACCCAAGCCGGGAATCGAACCCGGGACCCTGGTGCTGTGAAGCAACAGTGCTAACCACTGTGCTAATGTGCCGCCCATAATGAGAAGCATTTACTGTTGCTGCTTATTGGAAATTTTGAAGTTCCGCACTTGTGTGAAGATAAATATCACAGTGTGAGCATTGAGGAAAACTATCAATAAATGCATCTTATCATTGGGTTTCCTCCTTGTAATAATTCTTTTAAGATTGAAAATAGAGAGACGCTTCTTTCAACCTGTGCAGTTCAAAACCAGCCCAAACTCAAAGCGAAAATAAAACCCATAGAGCCACAGACCAGTTCCAAACTCAAAGCGAAAGTAAATGTATCTTCCTAAACAGCCTTAGGATCATCTGGCAAATCGGACAAATTAATGCATTGATCTAAATGGAATTTATTTCCAAAACATTTGTTAGAAAATAAGAGCACTGGCTGGATAAATCCTCGGGGCTCTAAGGATCAGATTGAAGGTAATCAACAGAACATTTGTTTTCAAAAGAAGTCAGGTTTTTCAACAGCCATTTGCTGATTCCGGGCAATGCCTCGATCAGTCGGGGGCAAGCTGCCTGGTTTAAATTTCAAATGATGCTTGCCAATTATCTGTCAGTCACTATCGACTGTTGCATCGCAGCGACTCTACCATCAGAGTCCAATTGTCAACCAATCAACATTATCTTCTCATACAGTATGGATTGTTGTTTCTCATATATATTCTTGCAAAGTGTCCTGATGAATGAAAACTTCATGTCTCTTTTATACCAATACTCAAGTAGATATTCCTAAATTCGGCATGAATTGTACTTCATTTAATTTGAGTCCCAGTGTATTATAGTTTTATATGTCATGGGAGTGTCCCTTTAAGAAATGTTTTTGTCTTATCACATGGCTTCAGTGATGTCATTTTGTGGGTGGAGCTGGGCTGTGGCTCTGAGTTTTTACTTTCGCTTTGAGTTTGGAGCTGGTTTGTGGCTCTGTGGGTTTTACTTTCGCTTTGAGTTTGGACTGGTTTTGAACTGCACAGGTTGAAAGAAGTGTCTCTCTATTTTCAATTTGAAAAAGGTTATAACAAGGAAGAAACCCAATGATTATACTTGCCTACTGTTTTGGTAAAAAGATTTTTTTGGGATTATGGGATCTTGTTATTGAATTGGAACAGTTAAGAGGGAATCATTAAGAATACTGTAGCTGTGTGGGGCCTTTATGTTTGTAGTTGATAAAAAATTCTTACTGTGGGGCAGCACGGTGGCGCAGTGGGTTAGCCCTGCTGCCTTACAGCGCCGAGGTCCCAGGTTCGATCCCGGCTCTGGGTCACTGTCGGTGTGGAGTTTGCACATTCAACCCGTGTTTGCGTGGGTTTCGCCCCCACAACCCAAAGATGTGCAGGCTAGGTGGATTGGCCACACTAAATTGCCCCTTAATTGGAAAAATGAATTGGCTGCTCTAAATTTGGAGAGAAAAAAATTCTTACTGTGGTGTTTATACAAATGTTAACTAAATTTGTAGAATAAAGCTTGTTTTTTTGATTAAAAGCGCCAAAGAACTCTGTTTGATAACACGTGAAAGACAGGCTCTTGTGCTCATCGTAACCAAAATTAATAAACAGTTGTAGGTCAGGTGAACTCCATGATGTACTTTGGAGTTTTCTAAACCCTGGCCCATAACAAGTATGTGCCCCGACCTGTGTATATTAAAAAGAGCACTGTTGTTTGTGCACTGATTTTCAGAAGGACACCCTCATAGGCTTATTTCTCTTTGTTTTTTTTAAATTTAAAGTATCCAATTCTTTTTTTTTTCCAATTAAGGGGTGATTTAGTGTGGCCATTTCGCCTCTACACATCTTTGGGTTGTGGGTGTGAGACCCATGCAAACACGGGGAGAATGTGTTTATTTCTCACGTTTTTTCTGTGCAGTGAAAAGAGCTATAATAATAATCTTTATTAGTGTCACAGGTAATGATGTTACTGTGAAAATGTAGGATTCTTTCAAAATTATCTTGTCTACTCTTTAAGAAATTTTGGTTTAAATTACAACTAATTGATCTTGTAGAGTCTGTAACTGCACGTCCAAATTGCTACTGGGGTCGAAACTGTCGCACACAGGTTAAAGCACATCATGCCATGTAAGTACCAAACACAGATTAAATTCATCTCTAGTCTTGAGAAAAACGTGAACATTTGCCTATCATTTTACAGCTTGCCTTAATGTCTAGCTACAATTTAATGAAATCTGCCACGGCCACTTAGTAATCCATAATAGTAATGCACAGTTTTTGTCGGTCTGCATTTTCTGATTGATCAATGGTTTGATTTGATGGGTGGAGCCTGGCACACCCAGCTGACTTACTGGCCGTCTGCTCTTGCAATTCCATGGCCTCAGTGACTGGGTTCTGCTCTCACTGCTTCCTGGTCTTGCTTATTGGCCCTTCGCCCCTTCTCCGTGACCTTACTTATTGCCGCCGAGCCCTTGGTGTTCCATGTTCCCCAGCCTTGATTATGGGATCTTCATGATGATTGACGACAAGGACATGGCGTCGGAGAGCAGGGGTATGTGGTGGAGAGAGCCTGAGGGAAGAGAGGTGGCTGCATGTGTTGGGAGGCATGGGACTGTGTGAGGGGGAGGCAGCACAAGAGAATGGGCTGGAGGGGTGATACAGGAAGGGGAAGAAACGGGATGGAGGGGGGAGTGGAATAGCTTTGAGGGGGTGAGGTGGCGGTGGGGATTGAGGGGGAGGGCTTGGCACAGAAGGGATGGGTGACGACTCTGGAATGAGGGGGAAGAGAAACTGGACAGAGTGGAGGGGGTGAAGTGGTCAGCAAGTGTGGATGTGGAGATGACTTGGGGAGAGGGGCTATGCAAGGGGGCAGAGAGCTGGCATGAAAGATGTGGAATGTGGAACAGGATGACATGGAGAGAGGGGATGGGTGGGACAGGGATGATACAAGAGGGGTTTTGTGGGTCTCTATGAGTTTGAACAAAAAAGGTTACACAGTTAGTGGATGTCTAGTGGCATTGCTCATAATACGTCGGAGGATGTGTTATTACAAAAGGATCATTGTGCCATGTTCCAGTCAGTATATTATAGAATAAAATGGGTGTTTATGTTGATAACACTTGTCTAATAGGCAGAAGGGAACGCTGTTTGTAGCTGTGGAGGAGCTGTGTTTAATGGCCCGTCCATTTAGGGCCTCAGTTTCACCAAACCAAAGCAGAGGCCTGATCAAATATTGGTTTGCTGCGGAGAATGATCTGAAATGAGCTCATTGCTGAGGGATGTTTATAAATAAAATAAATTTGAGGCAGCAATAAATGCTAATGCTCAATCTGAGACTAATCTGAAAAGTATGGTTGATTGGCTTCCCAGGTACTTCCAATTCACGTCTGATTGAAAATTCTCAACGCCTCCATTTTGGAAACCCAAGAGTTTTTGTGAATAGGTTATTCAGTTGTAGTTTGCATTTCCATGTTATAATGCTGTTTTTCCCCAATTCTGGCTTCTCAGTCAACTCTAATTTTCTTCATTCCGCCATTGATGTTGTAAGAGCATAGGAATTCTGAGCAGAAGTAGGCAATTTAGCCCCTCGAGCCTGCTCCGCCATTCAATCATATCATGGCTGATCTCTTCCTGGTCTCAAATCCACCTCCCTACCTGTTCCCCATATCCCTTTAACCTGTTTTTATCCGAAGTATATCTGTCTCCTTCTTGAAACCATTTAATGATTCAGATTCCACCGCACTATGTTCCACAAATTCACAACCTCTGCGAGAAGTAGTACCTCCTCATCTCAGTTCTAAATCTACCGCCTCTCAACCTGTATCTGTGACCTCCTGTTCTAGATTGCCCCACAAGGGGGAGCATTTGGTCTACGTTTACTTTATCAATCCCATCTAGTATTTTATACATCTCAACTAGATCCCCTCTCATCCTTCTAAACTCTAGCGAGTATGAGCCCAAACTGTTTAATCACTCCTCGTACGTCAACCCTTTCATTCCCGAAATAAAACCATAAGACATAGGAGCAGAATTAGGCCAGTCGGCCCATCGAGTCTGCTCCGCCATTCAATCATGGCTGATATGTTTCTCATCCCCATTCTCCTATAAAACCTACAAGAATCTCCTCTGAACTGTCTCCAAAGCCACCACATCCTTTCTCAAATAAGGAGCCAAAACTGGACACAATACTCCAGATGTGGTCTCACCAACACCCTATACAATTGCAACAACACTTCTCTACTTTTATACTTCAGTCCTTTTGCAATAAACACTAACATTCCATTTGCCTTTTTAATTACATGTTGTACCTGCAAACCAACTTTCTGCAATTCACGAACAAAGACACCCAGATCCCTCTGCCAAGGCGCATATTAAATCTGCTCTCCATTTTGATAATTTGACTTTTTATTTTTTTGGCCAAAATGGATAATCTCACACTTACTACTTAAACTCCATCTGCCAAATGTTAGTCCAATCTCCTAGCCTATCCATATCTGTCTCTAAAATCTTTATCTCCTCTCCACTGCCTGCTTTCCCACCTATTTTAGTATCATCCCCAAATTTTGCTATGTTACACTCTGTTCCTGCTTGCTGATCATTTATGTAGATTGTAAACAGTTGAGGTCCGAGGACTGACTCCTGTGGCACCCCGGTGGTTACAGTTCACCAGCCAGAGAAAGACTCATTTGTCCCGACCCTCTGCTTTCTGTCAGTCAGCCAATCCTCAATCCAATCTAACACTCTACCCCCAATCCCCTGTAATCTTGCCCTCTGGATCAGACTTTTATGTGGCACCTTATCAAACCCCAAGATCTGGAATCCCTCCCTAAATATATCCTTTTCCCTCACTGCCTTCAAGATCCTTAAAATTTGCCTCTTCGACCAAGCTTTTAGTCACATTTTAATGCCGTCTTTTGTTTGATGAAGCACCTTCGGACATTTTGCAACTTAAAAGGTGCTATAAATGCAGTTGTTACTTGTGACCAAGTATACCCATTGCATTGAACAGCCGGGTTGCACAAGATGTGTGTATATATATATATATATATATATATATATATAGATAGATTGATTCTTGTAATATAAATTGGAGTTAATATTGACTGGGAAAGTAGGTTGCTTTGAAATAAGTTAAATTAAAGAACTTTTGCCACTTTTTCAGAAACCTTTGTCTTTTTCGTTCCAGGAAATTTAACCACATCTGTGAGCAAACACGTTTCAAGAACTGAGGTCTCTCAACATCAAAGCCATGCAGCCCCTGGAGGCGAAGGTGGACTGCATTTGAACTTCAAGAGTTGTCTTTAGGGATCTTTTTTATACAATCAACCTGTGAGGTTATGGGCCATTGTAAAATGTATTATACCTAAAAGATGAGACCAAGATCAGCCGATTGGCAGGGAGTTCACCCATTTTTCTGTCATGTGGTAGGAATCTTGTGCTTAAACATTTATTAAAAAAAAAAGTTCTATATTAAAAAAAGTGCGCAGTTTCAGAGCAAAGCATGCAAATGTTTGCTCTGCTGTAAACTACTGTAATATCACATTTTCCACATAAAATTGATTATTCTTGATGTTCTTTTCTTACTGCTGTGCAGTCAATATAGGAGTATATTTTTTATTTAAGCTTGGAACAACTGGAGCTGAAACATTTTTAAAAAAACATTGCTTTTATTGGACCATTGTCTGGGGAAACTCAACGACTTGAGCTTCGAAAAAATGCTGAGTTGCAAAGTAACATTTGCTGCTTTCTCAAGCATTCCCCACTGAGATGACCCTCTGAACATATTTGAACAGTATCTTTTATAGAAGCTAAGCATTGTACAAATTAGAATTACTACAGATTAATTTTTAGCGAAAGATTCCCTTAAGTTTATATTCGGGGCCTGCTCTTACTTTTGACTGCATAACGTCTCCCAATGCAAACATTGCCTGGCTGCAGAAAGAAAAAGATCGTTCTGAATTGTTTGGAGTGATTTTCTTCAGGGCTTTCTCCAAAGTTTGGAGGGCTTTCTTTGATTTTCTCCCCTCCTCTGCTGAGGTTCCTTACCTGAGTTATGATCCGTTGGACACCCTACACCTTCTTGATCAAGGGACTTTCCTTCATTTAAGGAGACATATTAGTAGTGAATATCAATATGCTATTGGACAGTGAGAGCATTGTGAACAACCCTGAACCATTCCTTGTCCAACATCCACTCTTTAAAAAATTTTTTTTAAATGTTTTCATCCAAACCAGGGCATACGTAAACACAATCATTAATCATTCAGAATCACAGCACAATCCCCACAGTTTGACATTTTCTCCCCTTAACCCTCCCCACTCTCTGGCAACAAACAAGACAAGAATATCTCCCTGTGTCTGCGTGGGCCTCACTCCCACAACCCTAAAGATTTGCAAGGTAGATCGGTTGGCTATGTTAAATTGACCCTTAATTGGAAAAAAGAAAATTGGCCCACCTGAATACCCAAATACCTGAACCTGCTCCTGGCCAACTTAAATGGCAGGGCACTCAAATCTGCCCCTCACCCCCAGGGCATTCACCGGAAACACTTCACTTTTGGTCATATTCAATTTGTAGCCCATAAAAGCGCCAAACATCCCCCAATATGCCCACTATCCTATTCATACATTCCAACGGATTGGAAATGTAAAGCAGCAAGTCATTTGCATACATTGAGACTCTATGCTCCAATAGCCATGGGTTCAATAGCCAGCGTGAACAGAAG
The DNA here is from genome assembly GCF_047496885.1 of Scyliorhinus torazame. Taxonomy (NCBI): domain Eukaryota; kingdom Metazoa; phylum Chordata; class Chondrichthyes; order Carcharhiniformes; family Scyliorhinidae; genus Scyliorhinus; species Scyliorhinus torazame. The sequence goes on from NC_092707.1 coordinate 15,508,681, forward strand.
TGGGGATGAGGGGCACCCCTGCCACGTATGTCTGCATAGCAGGAAGTTTCCCGAGCTAATCGAATTTATCCTGACGCTAACCGTGGGGGCCGCATGTAACAACCAGACTCGTGAGATAAACGTGTGTCAAACCCAAACCTCCCCAAAACCTCAAACAAATAGCTCCACTCTGCCCTGTCAAATGCTTTCTCCGCATCCATAGGCACAATAACCTCTACCCTTAAGCGGTTTCATAACCACATCCAAAAGCTGTCTATAGTATTACTCGACAGCTGCCTTCCCCTCGCAAAACCCATCTGATTCTCTGACACCACCTCCGGCACACACCCCTCCAGCCGCCTCACTAATACCTTAGCCAGCACCTTTGCATTTGTGTTTAATAGAGAGATGGGCCTTTATGACCCACACTCCACCAGGTCCTTATCATTCTTGAGGATTAACAAACTAGGCGCCTGAGCCAACATGACCAGCAGCTCCCCCCACTCCAGAGAATCCACTCTTAAACCCAGATCAGCTGCAGGAACCCTGGCTGACTTTTATTATTCTTGTTGACAGAGGAGGCCTTTCAACCCATCAAGCTTGTTCTAATATTCACCGAGATCATGACCAGTCAGTAATGTTATTCCAGTTAACCCTGGCCTCCATATCCTCATGCCCTACAAAAAAAATCTATCTGTCTTTAATTCTATTGTCCCAGCATCCACATTTTTTTAGGGGAGAAGGTTCTCGATTTATAGTATCCCTCGTGTGCTAACAAAATCCTTCCTGATTCCACTCCGAAATGGTCTGAATCTAATTTTAAGATTTGTAGCAATCCAAGAACCTAGTGGTGTGATGATACCTTTCCGGTTTGCATGACTACAGCACCTGGATAAACTTACTATCAGGCTCTTCAATAGAAGGTGTTTAAGATGATCTTTCAGTTTTTACTCGGAGGGGAACCTATCAGGCTGAAATCTTTGAAGTTTGAACTAAATTATAAAAAAAAAAAAAAAATTTCCAATGAAGGGGAAATTTTAGCGTGGCCAATCCAGCTACCCGACACATCTTTGGGTTGTGGGGGTGAGACCCACGCAGACATGGGGAGAATGCGAAAACTCCACACGGACAGTGATCCAGGGTCGGGATCGAACCCAGGTCCTCAGCGCCGTGAGACAGCAGTGTTAACCACCTCCCCATTTGAACTAAAATGAACAGCCGATGTGCGCATTCAAACAGAACTTGGATGGGGAAATTCACTGTGAGACACTGAGCCATAAAGTCAGTCATGTCTCAGGCTTGACTTCCCATTAATGTTGTTCGCTGATCTTGCCCGAGATTGACGGGAGGCTGCAGTACTTGGTTCAAAGTCCCTGGACAAGAGAGCAATCAGATAATCCATTGTCCGGTGACTCCTTGTTGGAGCATAGACAATTGAAGATAATACTGAGCTTAGCCATGATTCATTGCGTAGTGGGCGAGCCTGCTTACTCAATGTCTAGTCTTTAGTTGAAAAGTAATCACCTGAGTGAGATGTCAGAAGCTCCCTGTGGATCTGTTCCCCAGCCAGGAGTATTTCAATCGGAAAGGACGGGGGTGGAAATTACATTTAGGTTACTCCTGATTTATTTTGCCAGCCAAGGTCTGTATTATAACTTTTACTTGCCTCTGTCTAGAGACTGGTGAGAAAGTGGACTTTGCTATCACGTGTAGTAGTTGAGGCAAATATTCTAGATGCATTTGAGGGGCAGCAATGAAAAGTACATGAGAAAGAAAGGAAAATAGCTTTTGGTGATTGGGTGGGAAGGAGGCTTGTGTGGGCCGTAAGCGCCCGTGTCGACCAATGGAACCGCATGGCCTGCTTCTGTGCTGCAAATTCCAAATAATGATTTAACCGTTTAACTTCAATTTGCAGAGAGATGGTCACTCCGATGCTTCTGTATCTTAAATCCGGTGCCAACTTTCATCTGAACATTCATTTGAACAATCTAAAATCTCAATTCCAGCTGTAAATCATTACTTTATCCAAAGCGAAAAAGCCAGAAAATAAACTGGGTTCACACCTGGAATTACTAAACTGGAACGATTGCTAACAGTTAATAATGTCTCAGTCTGGGTCTTGTATACAAGCACTTTATTTGGATAAATTGTAATTGCCATTCAACATTTTATCGATCATTCTTTGAAATGAACAAATGTTTTAACCCTGGAATAATCTATTTTATGTGAACGCTCATAGCTGTTTATAACGATCGGAGCCTCTCGTGATTTTAAGCAAGAAATTTAAGGAGCTTATGCGTACTATTTTGTAGTAATGGTGTACAATTTTAATATGCATTTTCCAAGTTTTAAATAAGTTTTCACTCTCCTCTCCAGTTGGCACGCACACTGACAGTAGGAAATATAGAGGCCCAGTCCGTTCTGTTGGAAACTGGGCACCTGGAATGAGAACCACACTGTACTCGAAGTGATGATGCTTCTGATTTGTGGTCTGTGCAAAATCAGGGCTGGTGTTACCATTATGTGATCACCTAGGACAGCAAGACTTAGGAGGTGGCAGTTGCAGGATGCCAGCAATGGCACCATGGCAATAAGATGAAGTCGGAAACTTTAAAATTATATTGCCAAGACTCTATTATGAGCATGAGCAACTTAACCTAACCAAGTGTGCCTGGGGGCAGGGCACTATTCAGTTTCAGTTCTAGCCTTTATCCCTCCCATGTCCATCTGGAATTTTCCAGCAGGCAACAGCGACCCGCTCTTTCCCAGCCCCACCCAAACCCCACACATACTCACAGCCTCCCGTCCGTTTCCCTCCACGCTGCTCATAGATTACATAGAATGTACAGTGCTGAAGGAGGCCATTCGGCCCATCGAGTCTGCACCGGCTCTTGGAAAGTGCACCCTACCCAAGGTCCACACCTCCACCCTATCCCCATAAACCAGTAACCCTACCCAACACTAAGGGCAATTTTGGACACTTAAGGGCAGTTTATCATGGCCAATCCACCTAACCTGCACATCTTTGGACTGAGAGGAAACCGGAGCACCCGGAGGGAACCCACGCACACACGGGGAGAATGTGCAGACTCCGCACAGACAGTGACCCAAGCCGGGAATCAAACCTGGGACCCTGGAGCTGAGAAGCAATTGTGCTATCCACAATGCTACCGTGCTGCCCTTATCATCATAATTGCTTACCCTTCCTTTCCTCACTCCACCCCAGGTGATGATCTCATGATGTGGTTCATGCCTCGCGAGAGATAGAACAAAGAACAACAAAGAAATGTACAGCACAGGAACAGGCCCTTCGGCCCTCCAAGCCCGTGCCGACCATACTGCCCGACTAAACTACAATCTTCTACACTTCCTGGGTCCGTATCCTTCTATTCCCATCCTATTCATATATTTGTCAAGATGCCCCTTAAATGTCCCTATCGTCCCTGCCTCCACTACCTCCTCCGGTAGTGAGTTCCAGGCACCCACTACCCTCTGCGTAAAAAACTTGCCTCGTACATCTACTCTAAACTTTGCCCCTCTCACCTTAAACCTATGCCCCCTAGTAATTGACCCCTCTACCCTGGGGAAAAGCCTCTGACTATCCACTCTGTCTATGCCCCTCATAATTTTGTATACCTCTATCAGGTCGCCCCTCAACCTCCTTCGTTCCAGTGAGAACAAACCGAGTTTATTCAATCGCTCCTCATAGCTTATGCCCTCCATACCAGGCAACATTCTGGTAAATCTCTTCTGCACCCTCTCTAAAGCCTCCACATCCTTCTGGTAGTGTGGCGACCAGAATTGAACACTATACTCCAAGTGTGGCCTAACTAAGGTTCTATACAGCTGCAACATGACTTGCCAATTCTTATACTCAATGCCCCGGCCAATGAAGGCAAGCATGCCGTATGCCTTCTTGACTACCTTCTCCACCTGTGTAGCCCCTTTCAGTGATCTGTGGACCTGTACTCCTAGATCTCTTTGACTTTCAATACTCTTGAGGGTTCTACCATTCACTGTATATTCCCTACCTGCATTAGCCCTTCCAAAATGCATTACCTCACATTTGTCCAGGTTAAACTCCATCTGCCATCTCTCCGCCCAAGTCTCCAGACAATCTAAATCCTGCTGTATCCTCAGACAGTCCTCATCGCTATCCGCAATTCCACCAACCTTTGTGTCGTCTGCAAACTTACTAATCAGACCAGTTACATTTTCCTCCAAATCATTTATATATACTACAAAGAGCAAAGGTCCCAGCACTGATCCCTGTGGAACACCACTGGTCACAGCCCTCCAATTAGAAAAGCATCCCTCCATTGCTACCCTCTGCCTTCTATGGCCTAGCCAGTTCTGTATCCACCTTGCCAGTTCACCCCTGATCCCGTGTGACTTCACCTTTTGTACTAGTCTACCATGAGGGACCTTGTCAAAGGCCTTACTGAAGTCCATATAGACAACATCTACTGCCCTACCTGCATCAATCATCTTAGTGACCTCCTCGAAAAACTCTATCAAGTTAGTGAGACACGACCTCCCCTTCACAAAACCGTGCTGCCTCTCACTAATACAAATGATGTGGGAGGGGAACGCAAACCTAACCAGCGCCTAGGTGCAACATGGTGCTGCAGGAACAGAGCAGTGGGATGGGACCCGGGAGGCAGAGACTGGTGCCCGGGTTGAAGGCAGGCAACAGCTACCTGTACGTTCGACAGTTTTTAGTGGTTGAGTGAGAGTGGGAATATTTTACTAGACTCAAAGATAATTTGTGGGGGTGGGTCACATTGGGCTGAAGGTTCCACTAGGCTGGCAAATATCCTTGCACCAGCTCTGTGCTGCACAGAATCATGCCATTCAGACCATTGTGTCTGTTCTGGTCCTTTGAAAGAATTAGTCTCCCTACCCTGCTGTTCTCCATCGCCCAGCAAATGTCTCCTCGTCAAATATTCCCTCTTAGAAGTTGCTATTGAATTTGCTTCCGCCGCCTCTTCAGTCAGTGTGTTTCAGATCATCGGAACGTGCTGCATTTATTTAAAATAAATCACTTTCTCAACTCTAATCTTTTATCAATTACTGTAACCCTGTGACCTGCCTCTGCAAAGAGTTTCTCCTTGTCAAAATGTTAAAATGTCCCCAGAAAATCCTTCATAATTTTTTTAAAATAAATTTTAAATGCCCAATTCTTTTTTTCCCAATTAAGGGGCAATTTAGCGTGGCCAATCCACCTACCCTGCACATCTTTGGGTTGTGGGGGTGAGACCCACGCAGACATGGGTAGAATGTGCAAACTCCACGCAGACAGTGACCCAGCAGTGTTTTAAAAAGACTTAACATAACTTCCTTGTGTATCACTTTATAAAGCCCGGGTCCCATAATCATTTTTTTCACAACCGTCTCAACTTGTCCTGACACCATCACAAATTTGTTTGCATGAAACTACAGACTTCTCATCCTGTACCCCATTAAAAATTGTTCCATTTTGTTGATAATACACAACTTCTTTCTTCCAAAATGCATTATTTCTCACTTCTCCGCATTAAATTTCAGCTGCCACATGTCTGCCCGTTTTGACAAGTCAGTGTCCTCCTGAAATTTGCTACTATTCCCCTCGCTGTTTACTAGTGTGTATGTTCTCGACAAATGTTCACTTGTGCACCTTGGGCTGGATCCGTCGACGCTGAAATCACATTCGGCGATTGGCCGGAGAATCCCCGTTTACGCTGGAATCGGGGGCGGTGCCTTTTTTGTGATGTTCACCGGGTTCGCGTGCAGCCGGCTCCATGTTGCACGGCGCGGCTGCCGCAGGCCGCCGACATGCGCGGCCACGGACCTGGCCATTCTCCGGCCGTATCCGCAGGTAAAGCCGACGAAGGATCGGTGCAGTGTCGGGGCCGACTTTTTGGTCATAAGACCAGGCGCATCCTGCGGGCACAGCCGCTGGATGGGAGAACCCAGCCCCTTGATGTTCTTACCCTGAAAGGTGTAATTCAAGCTAGTTCATGGTGCCATGCATAATGGCAGCTCTCCACTGTCTCACTTGCATGAATTGGAGCTCGTGCTCACTTATGTATTTCCACTGCAGTTTGCCAAATATCTTCCCATTAAGGTCATCACCAAACATCCTGTGTGCCCAGCACAAATTGTAGCTGGCACCCTCCTCACACCTATTGTTCAGTTGCATCCTATTCGTTTACCCACTCGGGTTTGACTCTAAATTGTGGATAAAGAGCGTTGTCATTTTATGACGAGACTCTGCAGTTTTGAGGCGATCTCTGCGATGTTTTTTCAATTCTCCTAAACTGTCAACTTTTACTTGGAAAATGGTGTGTTTTATGGTGATTAAAAACAGTTTACTGAGCTCAGAGTCCCCAGTAATAGCTACCATTTAAATATGCCGTTGGATCTAGCAAGGTGTTAAGTGAGGGTAAATGGTAGATCTGGTGTTCTGAATCACAATTTACTTTAATCTTTTAATCTACATTGAGGTTCAGGCTATTTGGCCTCCTGCATGAAACCGATGTCAGAGTTTCTTGCAAAAACATTTCTTTTAAGAGTTAGAGCAGTGGTTCCCAAACTTTATCCCAGTATGACCCCATTTTAATGGCTCAGATTTGATGTGAGCTCAGTTATCTACAACTGCTGTGCGGTGAGGCGTTTTTAGCATCTGAGCTACTAGGGGTGGCGGTGGCTGGAGGGGCTGGGAATTGTTTAAGCTTCCATTTTTTGTTTAAAAAGAAACGTCTACCCTTTTTAAAAAATAAATGAGAGCTTTGCGGTTGTTAGCACTCAGCCCGAGTTCCACCGTGTCCAATGCTGACTCGGAGCTCACGGCACCAGGAATCTCACCTCGCAACACCCACCCAAAGTTTGGGAAGCCCTGAGCTGGAGATTGACAGGTGATATAAAAGGGGAAACTGGAAATCTGAAATACAAACAGAAATGCTTGGGAACATGCAGCAACAAAAATTGCTTGAAAGGTCATCGATCCACATGGTTAACTCTGTTTATCCCCCTCCATAAATGCTGCCTGATCCGCTGAGTGTTTCCAGCATTTTCTGATAACCTGCCTCCTACTGCATATTTCCAATATTCTGTTTATTTTAGTGATCAGTGAAGTTAAATAATAGGCGAGCATTTAAAACGTTGCATGCTCCAAAAGGTAAGTGAGATTCCTGGATTGAAGGGACTGTTTGTGATTAGGGGTAGTTTTTAAAAATAAATTTAGAGTTCCCAATTCATTTTTTCCAATTAAGGGCAATTTAGCGTGGCCAATCCACCTACCCTGCACATCTTTGGGTTGTGGGGGCAAAACCCACGTAAACACGGGGAGATATTACGGGTTAGGTTGGCGTAATCCAACACTCCATGAGTGCCAATTATCAATTGAAGGTGTGATATCGTTAAATATCCGGGAATGTCTCTGAACGTGAGAGTTCTTGGGCAGTATGCAAATTTTCTTCCTCTTGTGATCTAGGCAGCACTTTATCATGTTCTCGGAATGACCAATGTTCTTCACAGTAATGCACATTTCCAGTGTGGTCACTGGTCTGTAAACAAACAGGACTGCAGACAGAAAGATTCCACAGATAGCAGTGCGATGCATCACCAGTTAGCTGTTTTTTTGATGGTGTTTGATGAAGGAATATAAAACAGGACAGCGGGATACATCCCAACACCGAAAATTGGCATCTTTAGCAATGCAACCAGCCCTGACTATTGTACTGAAGTACGGACCTAGGTTATGAGTTTGAGTGCTGGAGTGGCATTGGATGTTAATTTTAAAGTTTTGTGTGAATGCAAGCCTATCCAAACAGTTTGGTAGTGCAGAACTTGAGTATTGTTGAGAAAGATACGCCAAAGTTTTCTGTCTTGCACTCATCAGGTCAATTAGTAAGAGCAATTTATACTTCATGAGAAAGGACTGCTGATTAGTTAGCAAGTGGACTCTGATTGATAGAGACATTGCCATGAAGAATGCACCAGTTAACTGATGACTGACAATTAATTGCCAAGCGTTGTTTAAATTTGAACCAGACAGAGGATGACTGTGGTCAAGGTGTTGTGCTGGAGAATGAATCAGAATGGCTCTCGCCTATTTTGTTTAGTTGAAACAGACACAATGTTTGTGCATGTTCTTTATGTCTGCAAAGAACAGGACCTTGTTTATTAATCGCTGTAGCTTCTAGCCCGCATAAGTGAGCCACACTGCGAGGCTGACTGATAATCTTAAACTGGTTGTCAGTGTAATTCTTAGCACACTCGGGATTGTTTAGCGAGTGTTGTCCAATCGGGGTATCACATCTAATGTTGGACACTATATTTTGAATTTTACAAGCACGGGCTGATACTGTAATGAAGAGGGCAATGCTGTGACCAATCAGATTGCCAAGTTTGAATTTAAGCAAAACTTGGCAGTTAACTGTCAGTCAGTTAACTGGTGCATTCTCCATGGCAACGCCTATACAGTCCATGTCCACTTGCCAACAAATCTCTTCTCATGATGTGTAAAGTATTGTTCCCTTTACATTTGATATTCTTGTGAGTTGTCCTGATGAGTGCAATATGTAAAGCTTTGACGACATGTATTTTTTCAATACACAGCCATATCCTTTCTGTTACAAGCAACTTTATGTAAAGTAGACATTATGACTAACAGCTCAAACCACGCAATATTTGGTATTTAAGTACTTGTGTATTTTTTTAAAATTCTTAATAAGCACTTCCATTCTCCCTGTTGCTTTATGAGAATCCACAGTAGCACTCCAAATAAAAACTTGGGTCGTACACAAGACTACTGTGCTTGTTCCTGGCAACAGCTGACTTTTTCTTTATATTAATTGTTTCTTTCTCTCGTGTCTCTGTACCAGGCACCAGTTATGCCTGAAAGGTCTGTTCCTAATGCATCTCTGATACCAGCAGTCGACGACAACTGCTTGCATTTAGATTGTGTCTTTAACTTGGACAAACATCCCAAGGGATTCAAGGTACATTACTGACAAGGAATTCAGTCTCTGCATTACTCAGTGATGATACTCCACAAATTCTTCATTGGCTGTGGTGCACTTTTGGACATCCTGGGATTGTAAACTTAATGAGGTCAGGAGCCCGGTAGGACCATAAGAATGATTTGGCATCTCAAAGCTCCCATTGGGCTCTGTATTAACTTGCTATGCTATTGTTTTATTTTTTAAAATAGGTACTTGTCGCAGGTAAGAACAAAACGTAATTTCCTACATGCTGGTGAATACCTGGAGTGTGTTTGTCGACAGTGAACCATCCTAACCTCTAACTGCGCCAGTTTTTGAAATAGTGTTGAACTTTCTGATTTCTAAATTTCCTTGACAGTCTGATTGTTCAAAAATCATTTCAGCCACCAAAGCAGGAGACAGTGATTTTTAATTTGCTGTGTTAAAATGAATCAAAATAAATGCAGGAAATTCTGGAGCTTTCAGTGTGGTAAAAGCATAGTCATCGTACCTAGGGCTGTTTAATGAAAAGACCACTGCATAAGCAGAAGTGTAATGGACAGAAACTGCAGTTCAGTTGACACAAGGTGGTCGGGGCTCGGTACTTGGAGGTTCTGCAGCTACTCTATAGGTCTCCACTGGGACAACCACGCCAGAATTTTCTTTTCCACGTGACTTGTAAAAATTAAATAAACTGAGCACCATGCTGTCACATGGGCTGGAGCTGTCTGTCAGGTTGTTCAGACACTTGTATTGCTTCAAGTCCAAACCCTGTGGTGTGACTTGCTTGATCTGACTGACTGGAGCTTGGGACACTCATGATTGAAGTATATGAAGTGGAGATGCCAGCATTGGACTGGGGTGGGCACAGTAAGAAGTCTTCCAACACCAGGTTAAAGTCCAGCAGGTTTGTTTCGAATCACTGGCTTTCGGAGCACTGCTCCTTCCTCAGGTGAATGAAGAGGTAGGTCCCAGAAACAAACAAAAACAACTTTAACCTGGTGTTGTAAGACTTCTTACTGAAGTATATGAAGTGAGTTGCTGCCCCCAGTCACTTTTACATGACGTTTGATGGGATGACATTGAATGAGAAAGAATTGTTGTCCATTTGGCTTCTTCCCCCAGATGCAGTGACTGAATCAGTTTGCTGGTTCACTAATTTTTTTTTTTTTTTAAATATAAATTTAGCATCCCCAATTCATTTTTCCAATTAAGGGGCAATTTAGCATGGGCAATCCACCTACCCTGCCCATCTTTGGGTGTGGGGCCTAAACCCACGCACACACGGGGAGAATGTGCAAACTCCACACGGACAGTGACCCAGAGCCAGGATCGAACCCGGGACCTCGGCGCCGTGAGGCACCAATGCTAACCACTGTGCCACCGTGCTGCCCCTGCTGGTTCACTAATGAGGAGTTCACTATGAATGTAGCTCCTGTTAACTTGCCCTGCTGTTAGTTTTATTCTGTTTATTGGCGCTTTGCAATTTGTTATTGTTTGTGGTAGCTGGAGGAATCTGCACCTTTATCTCTCTGACTGTTTCCCATCTCATTGGTTGGAAGAGAAGTTTCAAAGTTATTATAATCGAGAACTGGATCATTTAACCTATTAGGTCCTTTCTTCCTCTAGATTCCCCTTACATGTGTCTGCTAATCACTTCAGCAATTGCCTGTGGTAGCAAATTCCACATTTTGACCACTTTGTGGGTGAATTGAATTTCCTGTTGAATTTCCTGGTGGCTACTTTCTGATTATGGCCCCTACCCTTGGAGTCAACAAGTAGAAATACCCCCTTTGCATCCACCCTATAAAGCCCTTTCTTAATGTTGAGGGCATTTATCAAGTCAGCCCTCAACCTTTTCTGGAGAAATGTGCCCCAACCTATTCAGTCCTTTGCGGTGGGTACAATCTCCCACTACTGGTCACTTTTGCACCTTCTCTTGTGCCTCTATATCCTTTTTATAATATGGTGATCAGAACTATCTAAGTAAGTATGATTCTGTACAAGTTAACATAACTTATCTGCTCTTCAAATTTATTCCTCTAAAGCTGAACCCCAGTTCTTATGTTTGCTTTTGATGATGTCCTGATCCTGTACCGCTACTTTTAGTGATTTGTGCATCTTGCTCTCTCTGCTTCTTTAATGTCCCACCTCTGCCTTATCCAAATTGAAATTCATTTCCCAATTACATGTCCATTCGGCATGTTTATTAATGCCTTCCAGTATTTTGTCACAGTCCTCCTGTCTTAACTCCGCATCCATTTGGCCTGGTCCTCAAATTTTGATGTTGAGCTGCTGAAATTGCCATGAGGTGCAAGTTAAGAACTGGTGGGTAAACATTCTGGAAGAAATGCCAATTTTGCGGGGGGGGGGGGGGGGGGGGGGGGAGAGAGATTGTTGTATTGCTTTTTTGTTTTTAACCCAAATGGATATCTCAGCATCATTTATTGCCAATCTCTATTTGTCCATGGAGGTGGTGGGGTGCTGCCGCCTTGATTCATTGTAATTCTTGTGGTGTAGGTATTCTTGAAGTGATTGTAGGGAGGGAGTGCCAGGATTTTAACCCATTGTGAGAGAATGTAGTTCCATTTCAGAACAGCGCGCATAAATTAAACTGTATGCTGCAGTTTACCAATCAACCAGAAAACTAACCTCCAAGTAATACTTTAGATGAAAATCTGGAATAGATGATCTGAATATATTGCTTTATTTAATTCTTGAGCATAGCTGACATTTTTGTAGTTCACTTAATTAAAGTGAGTAGTGTATTTTTGGCCGTGGGGATCTGTTTAACCGGTTTATGGGGGCTATGTTTAGATCTGTATGTGTGCGTAGATACTTATGAATGCAATTTTCCAATCTCCCTTTCAACTGAGAATTCAATCAATCCGTTAAATGAGCCGAGTTGCACGGTTTCTATTGTATCAATAACATGCACTGGTTCGTAATATGGGCCAGTAGTTTCACAGGGATTCAGATGAGTTTAGTCCAATCTGATTAAGATCCAGGCACATCTATAAATATGCACTGTATTGCTGCTTAATTTTTATTTATGAACATCAAACTCCATTTTGTTTCTGATCTTGGAATTGCAAACATATCGATAAATTCAGACTTCTGGCTGTTTTCTAACTTTGCATGTCACAGAATTGCTGCTTATACACTGTTTCTACTTGACCCGGTGTCGCAGTTTCCCGGTGACATGGCAATTTAACTTGAGTTAGCTGATTTGGACTGAGGAAATCGGAACAATACATCATGTTGATACAAACAATTGCTGTTCAAATTTGCACCATCTGACCCAAGATGTTTCTGCATTTGCTTCTTGCAACAGGAACGGTTTTCTTTCAATTCTGACCAAAGGAATTTGAGTTGGACATTTTGCTGGATGTCTTCTACCTCTGGGCAATCTGCAGGAATCTCCCTGGAAGGGCTTTTGAGCACTGCGTCAGGTTCAATAAAGCATGGCAGGGTACATTCTTTACCCGCACATCATGCAGCCAATGTAGCTGTTTCAAAGGCATATTAAGGTTTTCTGTTGAGCAAGGTTGTAGATCATTTAAAACGCTAGGTTGCTGCATTCTCCATGGAAATGAGAATTGTACACAGCCTGGTGTGTTTTATTCCTCTTTATAAAAGCAAATTCAGGCATTAAAGTGATGCACAGATGCTCTCGGCTGTGTAGAAATGAAGAGCTCAACGATTTTAATGCTTTTGTTTGAGCTCGGAAAGCAGCTGTTAATTATCTGCAATAAAAAATAGTCTTATTGTGTACATGCGAGTTAAAGCACAGGGTAAAAGTAAGGGCACTGGTTTCAATCTGGGATAATTTGTGTGTTAATGCCTTGTGATAAATAAAACCATTCCAGAATAATGAATCCTGGACATAATTATTTTGCATTGACCTTCATTTAAGAGTACACAGTTTAACTTTTAAAACTTAGCTCCAGAATTTGCAGTTTATTCTGAACTGGTTCGACATTAGTGTTGTGACAATTTACTTTTTTTCCATTATTTTTGAACTTGTAAAATGTGTTTGATATGTGGGTGAACATTTAAAGACAAAATTGTTCTTTTAACTGCACTATTGTTCAACTGGCAAGTGTCAGCCACTTCTGTTTCTGTAAGCACCCATGAAACAGACAATCCTCAATACTGGAATTTATAAAATAAAGACAGCAAGCTTCATATGTCAGCTTTTGGATATGTCTTTGCTGCAGCTTGTGGGTGATGTATTCCAAACATTGGTTTACTGCAGGATAAATTATGTATCATTGGATTCTACATTAAATAGAAGCTTATCATTTCAGTGCCCATGAGCAAGAACAATGCATTTCATGGCGGCACAATGCGTAACATGTGTAGAAGGAACAATAAGCCTCCATATTGAGCCGAAAGTTCATTTGGTCAATTTGACTTGTGGAAATACCAAACAGTAGGACCCATGTTGTGACCTCTGGCTTTGATTTCATTACACAGTTGACATTATCATAGAATCTTGCAACACAGAAAGGAGCCATTTGACCCATCTGCCTGTGCTGGGTCTTTGACAGAACTATCCAGTTCGTCCTACTCGGATTTTGGAATCCATTCTGGATTTTTTGGGACTGTCCTGTAACTTTGCCTTGCGTCCCGTGTGAGGTGTTCTTCTGCAGGCTTGTTGTCCGTGTGTGCCCTGACCTTGGCAGGTTGGAATTTTGGGTTCAGAGTTGACTCGGGTGTGGGGTTTGGCATTATCGGACCCTGGGTGGGTTGTGTGGCTGCAGTGGTAGTGTCATGCACAATTGAATGACCATATCTATCTCCCCCCCCCCCCCCCCTCAAAAGGTCTCAGCAGAACCCCCTACCCCTCTCAAAGTCTCAGCAGCACCCTCTATAGTGACACATCCCTTATTTCTTTTGCCCAGAGTTGGTCACCCTGGTCCTTTCTCCATGGGCCAGCAATATTCGCCCTTTCCAAATGTATAATTATTTCCTCTTGGAAGTATATTGACCTACTTCCACTGCCCTTTCAAGCAATGTCTGGTGTATTCTGAGATGTTCTGTGACAATGGCCACGGTGATTCCCATCTCGTGGGGGGAGATGGACTTTGATTTAAAAGAGGATGTAGACCAGCTTCTCCTTCATTCCACACTATAGGTGTTCGAGAATACAACATATAACCATGCTTATGGTGAACACACATCATATCGAACTGGTGAAAAGAGGAGGCTGAAGGGCAATTAGTTCAGATTGTGCAAGGGTTTGAACTGTAGAATTCACAGTGCTGCAGGAGACCATTCAGCCCATCGAGTCTGCACCGGTCCTTGGAAAGAGAACCCTACTCACGCCCACGCCTCACCCCTTTTGGACACTAAAGGCAATTTAGCATAGCCAATCCACCTAAACCGCACATCTTTGGACTGTGGAAGGAAACCGGAGCACCCGGAGGAAACCCATGCAGACACTGGGAGAACGTGCAGACTCTGCACAGACAGTGACCCAAGCCGGGAATTGAACTAGTAATAATCTTTATTATTGTCACTAGTAGGCTTACATTAACACTGCAATGACGTTACTGTGAAAATCCCCTAGTTGCCACATTCCCGCGCCTGTTCGGGTACACAGGGAGAATTCAGAATGTCCAATTCACCTAACAGCACATCTTTCGGGACTGGAGAGGAACTAGTAGAAGCATTTTTATTTTTGAAATGTACAACGTAACATGAAATGAGAGATGAGAAGGAGCACACCAAGATTTGATCATCTACGTTGTAGGATCCATTTTCAAACTATGTATTTTAGAAACCTTCCAGCTAACATCAACAGCACGAATTTGAAGTTTCATTACAGAAATCTTGGTCCTGAAATATATTTTGGGAAAGCAATGTAAGATGTATTGAGGGCTGAGTGTAAATTATTTTAATTATATTTTTTTAAGACCGATTAGCTGCAAGCAAACGGAGTGTTTCTATTTCCTAAAAAATCTTTTGTTTAGATTGTAAATTGTGATTCGTTTAGGGATTGATGAACAAATTGGTTATAATGTGGCCTCAATTTAATAACAGAATCGTCCTTGTTGGCAGTAGGTCATGAATTACTTAGAGGTCACAGAGATAATAGAATTATAACTGGGTCTCCCGCACTAACAAATGGGCCTGTTACCATTAAGCTGCTACACAACAATCACTTGTTATTAAGGACATAATTTAGATTTTTTTACTTCATTAGCATTCAAATGAGGTTGCAAAGTTGTAAACACTGCTCTGTTTACTGCCCCTTCCAACCACATCTTAGTATGTAGTCTCCTGTCCTGCAGGCCAGCTTGTGTATATTAGAGGTAATGGCTGTTGGTGATTTCTTTGACAATGCCTCACTTGTCTTTAAATTTAGATTGCCAAATTCATTTTATTTCCCCAATTAAGGGGCAATTTATCACAGAAAAATACAGAGCAGAAAAGGCCCTTCGCCCCATCGAGTCTACACTGCCACATGAAAGGCACGTGATCTGCCAATCCTAAACCCATTTTCCAGCACTTGACCCATAGTCTCGAATGTTAAGACGTGTTAAGGACTCATCTGGGTACTTTTTAAAAGATGTGAGGCAACCTGCCTCAACCACCCTCCCAGGCAGTGCATTCTCGACCATCACGACCCTCTGGGTAAAAACATTTTTCCTCAAATCCCCCCCGAGCCACCCGCCCCTCACCTTGAACTTGTGTCCTCTCGTAACCAACCCTTCAACCAAGGGGAACCGCTGTTCCCTATCCACCCAGTCCATGCCCCTCATAATCTTCTACGCCTCGATCAGGTCGCCCCTCAGTCTTCTCTGCTCCAGCGAAAACATCCCAGGCAACATCCCGGTGAAACGCCTCTGCACCCCCTCCAGTACAATCACATCCTTCCTATAATGTGGTGACCAGAGCTGCACACAGTACCCCAGCTGTGGCCTCACCAACGTTCTATATCACTCCAACATGACTTTCTTGCTTTGTAATCTGTGCCATGATTGATAAAGGCAAGTGTACCATCTGCCTTTTTCATCACCTTATTAACCTGCCTTCAGAGATCTATTTACAAACTTGCCAAGGTCTCTTCCTCAGGACCTCCCAGTGCGGTGCCATTCAAAAAATACAGCACAGGAACAGGCCCTTCGGCCCTCCAAGCCCGCACCGACCATGGTACCTGCCTAAACTAAAACCGTCTGCACTTACGGAGTCCGTATCCTTCCATTCCCACCCTATTCATATATTTGTCTAGATGGCCCTTAAATGCCGCTATCGTCCCTGCTCCCACCTCCTCCCCAGGCAGCGCGTACCATATATTTACCACCCTCTGTGTAAAAAAACTTGCCTCGCATATCTGTTCTAAACTTTTCCCCACGCACTTATGTTCCCTAGTACTTGACTCTCCTACCCTAGGAAAGAGCATCTGACTCCACTCTGTCCATGCCACTCAATCTTGTAGACCTCTATCAGATCGTCTCTCAACCTCGGTTGTTCCAGTGAGAACAGACCGAGTTTATCTAACCTCTCCTCTTAGCTAATGCTCTCCATACCAGGCAACACCCTAGTAAACCGCTTCTGTACCCTCTCTAAAGCATCCACATCCTTCTGGTAGTGTGGTGACCAGAATTGTGCACAATATTCCAAATGAGGCCTAACTAAAGTCCTATACAGCTGCAACATGACTTGCCAATTTTTATATTCAATGCCCCGACCAATGAAGGCCAGCATGCCATATGCCTTCTTGACCACCTTATCCACATGCGTTCCCACTTTCAGTGACTGGTGGACATGCACGCCCAGATCTCTCTGCCTGTCATACTCACAAGAGTTCTACCATTTATTGTGTAATTCCTACATGCATTGGACCTTCCAAAGTACAATAACCTCCCACTTATCCGGATTAAACTCCATCTGCCATCTCTCTGCCCAACACTCCAACCAGTTTATAGCCTGCTGTATCCTCTGACAATCCTCTTCACTATCTGCAACTGAGGGGCTGGTTTAGCACAGTGGGCTAAACAGCTGGCTTGTAAAGCAGACCGAGGCTGGCCAGCAGCACTGGTTTAATTCCCATTCCAGCCTCCCCGAACAGGCGCTGGAATGTGGCGACTAGGGGCTTTTCACAGTAACTTCATTGAAGCCTACTTGTGACAATAAAATATTATTATAGGGGGCCGGTTTAGTACAAGGCTAAATTGCTGGCTTTTAAAGCAGGCCAGCAGCACACTTCAATTCCCGTACCAGCCTCTCCGAACAGGCGACGAAGTACTGGACGACGAAGGGTATTCTGTCGGTTGTGTCCCATGTTTGACTTCTGAGGAGGTCGGTGCGTTTCTTTGCTGTGGCGCATTGGAACTGTCGACCGATGAGTCGAGCGCCTTATCCCGTTCATACGAGGGCACCTTCGTCGTCCAGTACTTCCCCAGAGTGGAGAAACTACGACATCTTCACAGCCTTCAACACGTCATCGATGACGATGAACATCTTGCCAAGGTCATCCCCACACCCCCACTACTTGCCTTCAAACAACCGCGCAACCTCAAACCATTGTTTGCAGCAAACTACCCAGTCTTCAGAACAGCGACCACGACACCACACAACCCTGCCATGGCAATCTCTGCAAGACGTGCCAGATCATCGACATGGATACCACCATTACACGTGAGAACACCACCCACCAGGTACGCGGTACATACTCGTGCGACTCGGCCAACGTTGTCTACCTCATACGCTGCAGGAAAGGATGTCCTGAAGCATGGTACATTGGCGAGACCATGCAGACGCTGCGACAACGAATGAACGGACATCGCGCGACAATCACCAGGCAGGAATGTTCACTTCCAGTCGGGGAACACTTCAGCAGTCGAGGGCATTCAGCCTCTGATTTCCGGGTAAGCGTTCTCCAAGGCGGCCTTCAGGACGCGCAACAACGCAGAATCGCCGAGCAGAAACTTATAGCCAAGTTCCGCACACATGAGTGCGGCCTCAACCGGGACCTGGGATTCATGTCGCATTACATTCATCCCCCACCATCTGGCCTGCGAAATCCTACCAACTGTCCTGGCTTGATACAATTCACACCACTTTAACCTGGGGTTACCCCATCTCTGGATCTGTAAAGAGTTAATCA
Source organism: Scyliorhinus torazame (assembly GCF_047496885.1). NCBI lineage: Eukaryota > Metazoa > Chordata > Chondrichthyes > Carcharhiniformes > Scyliorhinidae > Scyliorhinus > Scyliorhinus torazame. The sequence goes on from NC_092707.1 coordinate 15,526,744, forward strand.
CCTGCTTATGCTCGTATTCCAAGCATTGTCTGGCACCTTTGAATCTGTCTATATATATATATATATATATATATACATCATTGTTTAAGAATGATGTGGAGATGCTGGCGTTGGACTGGGGTGAGCACAGTAAGAAGTCTTACAACACCAGGTTAAAGTCCAACAGGTTTGTTTCGATGTCACTAGCTTTCGGAGCGCTGCTCCTTCCTCAGGTGAATGAAGAGGTGTGTTCCAGAAACATTTATTTATATATATATGTATATATATATATATATATATATATATATATATATATATATATATAAATAAATGTTTCTGGAACACACCTCTTCATTCACCTGAGGAAGGAGCAGCGCTCCGAAAGCTAGTGACATCGAAACAAACCTGTTGGACTTTAACCTGGTGTTGTAAGACTTCTTACTGTGCTCACCCCAGTCCAACGCCGGCATCTCCACATCATTCTTAAACAATGGAACAACATTGGCTACTCTCCAGTCCTCTGGAACTTCACCTGTTGCCAATGAGGATACAAAGATTGCTGTCAAGGCTCCAACAATTTCCTCCCTCACTGAATATTTTTTTTGTCAAATTGCTCCTTCCAAAGTGTAACATCTTTTCAGGATTAAATTCCATCTGCCACTTTTCTGCCCATTTGACCGTCCAGATCTTCCTGTAACCCAGGACTCTCAGCCTCACTGTTAACCACCCAGCCCAGTACGAAGTCTTACGACACCAGGTTAAAGTCCAACAGGTTTGTTTCGATGTCACTAGCTTTCGGAGCCACCCAGCCAACCTTTGTGTCATCCATAAACTTACTGATCCTACCCCCCACATAGTCATCTAAGTAATTTATATCCATGACGAATAATAGGGGACCCAGCACAAATCCCTGTGGTACGCCACTGGACACTGGCATACCAATGGGAGGAATGGTAAAGCAATTAATTGGCCATTCAACTCATTGTTTTGGGTGAACTTGCTGAAGAGGAGTGCTGCATTCACCTGCTTTGATGGCTGTGATGAGTTATAATCAGAGACTATTTTAATGCCAGTTCTTATGTTTAATATTTGTACAAAAATCAGCTATTCTTTGCATCTATTCAAAGATATTCAGGCACAGAAGATAGTAGCAGGCCCCTCGGTCTCTAGCTACTTAACAATTTAGCACTTAAAAACATTCTCTGCAGTTAGTCAAGTACCAGTTCTCACATCATGATGAAAATAGAGCTTCTATTATTTGAATGACCTCAATAAGTAATTCATGACCCAAAACGCTCAGGGATGGAATAGTTATTAAATTAAGACGATGATGCAGTGAAATCTGGTATTTGTTCTCCTCGTTCACCATCACTCTTGGGATTGGCAATATCTTTGATCTACTTTAAAGGTTCTCAGTTGAATTATCTTGATGACTGGGGAAACTGGGATTGTTCTCAGAACAGGGAAGGTTCAAAATCATGAAGACCTTTGATTTTTTTTTAAATTTCTAATAATATTCTTTATTAGTGTCACAAGTAGGCTTACATTAACACTGCAATGAAGTTACTGTGAAAACCCCCTAGTCGCCACACCCCGGCACTGTTGCGGAGGGAGAATTCAGAATGTCCAATTCACCTAACAAGCACATCTTTTTGGACTTGTGGGAGGAAACCGGAGCACCCGGAGGAAACCCACGCAGACGCAGGGAGAACGTGCAAACTCCGCACAGACAGTGACCCAAGCCAGGGATCGAACCTGCGATCCTGGTGCTGTGAAGCAACAGTGCTAACCACTGTGCTACCTTCCGAGTACCGAATTCATTTTTTCCAATTAAGGGGCAATTTAGCAAGGCTAGTCCACCTACCCTGCACATCTTTGTGTTGTAGGAAGAGGGGTGGGGGTGAGAACCCACGCAAACACTGGGAGAATGTGCAAACGCTACAGGGACAATGACCCAGGGCCGGGATCGAACCTGGGACCTCGGCGCCGTGAGGCAGCAGTGCTAACCACTGCACCACCGTGCTGCCCTATCTCTTGAAGGTCTTTGATTGAGGGCTAAAGAAACTAGGTCCGCCAGCAGGAATGCTGGGAACCGGTGGACACAAGTTAAATTGGTAAAAAGTGAGGCGGTGAAAGTGGGAGAATGTATTTTAGTACTCTGTGTAATTAATGCACTGCTAAGATGGTGGATGAGGATTCAATGGAACTGGATAAACTTGCAGAAAAAAAAAGAAAGGGGACCTGCAAAATAGATGGTGGCAGGGCTAGTAAATGGGACCAGCGCGATTGCTTTTTAAAGAGCTGGCCTTTGCAGTATGATTCTATGAGGGCTCGGACTTGGCTCAGTGTCGAATGAAGAAGTTAATTTTAAAGTGCCTTCAACAGGAATTTGGTAACAGTAAGCGTTAGCCAGAGTGTTGGCCATTCATAGACACAAGTGTGGGATTGTCGGAGAGAAAGTTGCACAGAGCTTAGTTTATTTTCTATGGCTATACCCAAACGCCCATATCAAATGAAAACTATGAAAATAGGCCACTGCAGCTCGGCCAAAGTATTTATTCTCATTCTAGTTCTCTTTTTCTTAAATTAAGCTTACATTTTAAAAAAACTACAATTCGACAGTTAGCTCAAGATAACTGGGGCAGTTCCGTCAGTTTTAATTGGATCAGCAAGTTTAGAGTTCAGTCTCAGTTATTCACCATCACTCAACAAAGCTGCAACCCACTGATCTGGGCATAGAAAACATGATGTTTATATTCTCATTTCCAAAGACAATTTTGACATTAAATTTTTGAGAAAGCTTCACCTCCTTCATGCGTGCGAATGAAAAAACCCCAACAATAATAGTTTAACCATGAATATAAATTGCCACGTGAGAATCTAAAATCGTTAACGATAACTTGAACGGAGGCAGTACGGTGATGCAGTGGTTAGCACTGGCCCTGGGTCACTGTCCGTGTGGAGTTTGCACATTCTCCCCATGTCTGCGTGGGTTTCACCCCCACAACCCAAAATATGTGCAGGTTAGCTGGATTGGCCACGCTAAAATTGCCCCTTAATTGGAAAAAAATGAATTGGGCACTCAATTTAAAAGAAAAAAAAAGATAACTCAAACCTTCCCTCAATCAGTGTCCCACTGCTCTATTCCAATAGAGTTTGCACCATTTTTTGTGTTGCTCAGAGATCTGCACTGGAAGAGACAAATGATTCTACACAGTTTGCAGATACTTCACCAGCTTGACTTATCATACAGGTGAAGTATGAATCAGTCTTCCTTTTACCAACCAACTGCGCACTGCCACTTCTTATTGGGTGCCACCCGTTTCAAGAATTTTAAAATGCTTCCAAATGTTCTGATGACGAGTCAAACCTTTTTTCTCTCTCTACACTTGCTGCCCGACCTGCTGAGTTTTAATTTCAGATCTGCAGTGTTTTGCTTTTGTCTTAAAACGTGGGATGGATTTATTTTATTTTTTTTAAACTGCAACAAAGTTTAGAATTGCAGCTCGGTAAACAGATTAAGCAGGACTTTCAGTTTCACGAACCAATATTTGCCACTGACACATTGTGCAAATTAACATTCACCAACTGAATATGTGACAGTATTAAAGTTATCAACACTTATCTACAAAAATACTCTTGAGCTGATCAGAGGAGATGTGCAGAAGGTAATCCTGTAATCGAGGTGTACAGTCACCTTTAGCTCAAGCCAAGTACAAATCCATAATCCTCATCGTTTTGTTGCTTCGGAATGGAAAGTTGAAGTAGTCAAATGCAGCTCTTGTCATTTTAGCCATGAGATAAGTAATCTTCAGGATCTATCATGCTTGCAGTTCTGACAAGCTTAAAGGAATCAGTGGAGAACGGTCTCATGTACAACCCAACTACCTGTCAATCAAAATATTGAACACTCTTCCTACAGCCTCATTGTCCCAGCAAAATAAATTACATTGTCGCTGGTACCAAGTAATTCCTACATGTTTTCCAGCCATGCTGTAGGTCACTGTGTGTGGTTATGAAAGATAGTGTATCACATGGACCTGGCATTTCAGCCTCAGTTCTCTCTGTGGAGGATCGGTTGAGTTTCTTTACGTTGATACGTGAAGTTTGACACGTCATCCATCGGATAGAATCAGAGGTCATTCCTACTTAAGATGTCCCATTGGCTGGACGTTTCAGTTCCTGTTCTGACGCTCGATTAACCTGGTCAAGCTTTACTTCCTCAGAGTGACCGAGATCACCACACAGGCCAGCAGGATCCAGACCTTGCACCAAAGGCTGTCGATCTTCACTTGCTTCAGAAATGACAAAAACTGGCTTCGGCAGGGTTATTCGCTCAGTTCCGTTTGCCAGGTGCCTGGACTTGGTAGCATCAGTCTGAAAACGTTTGACGATGTTGTTTGACACGGAGCTCTCTGCTGAGCACCTGGGCCCTTGACTACACGGCACACACGGTATATCCGGTTCCTGCCGGGCACGGTTGGGGCAGCAGGCGGCAGTGCTAGAGTTGTGTTGACGGGAATTTGGACGGAAGCCAAAGCAGGGACTTCCAAACCAGGCTCGCCTTAAATTGGTGTCCGTGATGACCTTGCGCTGACTCTGCCCAGACTGAGTGAGTGGATATGAAGCAGCACTTCCTGAAGAATCAGAATATAACTGCTCCAATTCTGTTTCCAACCGCATATCAGACACAACTTTCCGCTTGTTCTCAGTGTATTGGTCAGTCGGTGAATTGCTACTGCCCTGTGTAAAATATAAAACACAAAATGAAGGAATGGTAACTCATGGAAACCTTGTTATCTCAGTTTGTATCTGATGCGTTCATCAGTTTACTATGCATTTTTAAAAATTAAATTTAGAGCACCCAGTTATTTGTTTCTCTCCAATTAAGGGGCAATTTAGCGTGGCCAATCCACCTACCCTGCGCATCTTTTTGGGTTGTGGGGGTAAGACCCACGCAGACACGGGAGAATGTGCAGACTCCACAAGGACTGTGACCCGGGGCCGGGATCAAACCTGGCGCCTTGAGACAGCAGTGCTAACCACTGCGCCACCCGTGTCACCCCTCCGAATATGAAGTATAACAAAAGTCAGCCATAGCTCAATGCGTAACACCCCTGCCTCAGAGTCAAAAGGTTTTGAGTTCAGGACCCACTCCAGAGATCCAGCTTGGTTAGCACTGCTGCCTCACAGCACCGAGGTCCCAGGTTCGATCCCGTCCCTGGGTCACTGTCCGTGTGGAGTTTGCACATTCTCCCAGTGTCTGCGTGGCTCTCCCCACAAAACCCCAAAATGTGCAGCATAGTTGGATTGGCCACGCTAAATTGCCCCTAATTAGAAAAAAGAATTGGGTACTCTAAGTTCGAAAGCCACGATCGAATCCACCATTGCCGCACGCTCTCCAGCTGTGCCTTCCAGGCCCTAACCATTCTCTATATAAAGATGTTCTTCTTCATGTCACCATCATCTTTCTTGCCAATAAACATAGATCGGTGTCCATGGTTCTCCACCCTTCCGCCAATGGGAAACATTTCTCCCTATCTGCGCTGTCCATACCCTCATGATTTTGGATACCGAGATCAAATCTGGTCTCAACCATCACTTACTTCTTTAATCTATCCGCATATCTGACATCACACCTCGGAAACCATTCTGGTGAACCTTCCGGACTTTCTTCCAGAGGTGTGGCGCCCAGAATTGGGAAAAATATTCCAGTCGAGACCAAACCAGTATTGTTGGACCATAACGTCTTTGCTTTTTTGTACTCGGTGCCTTTTTCTTACTAAAAACCATAATCCCATATGCCTTTTTTAAAAAATGGATTTGCGATTGAGAGCCGAGAGCCAGCAGGAACATTACATTTTTCTACTGGCTTGACTGCTCACTACGCCAACAAATGAAATTCAATTTTGTCTGTTCAGGAGCCACTAAACCCAGATTATCTGTCAGTGTCTCCAAGTGACTGTGTTTTAATAGATGTGAACTGAAGGCACAAGGTTTATGCCCCGTCTCAGACGTGATTTTACATTGGGGCAAACAGGGCTTCAGACAGGAAGTCCATCCATGCCCCTGTTAAGGCCCCAAAATGGCCACTTGGCTTTTCCCCCACCCAGTCTCAATGTGCAGGCTAACAGGTGCCTGGTGACTGAGGGTGGGAAAGAGAAAAGGTTCTCACCCTCTATCTCGGGTGGGAAAGGGGGAGTGGAACGAAGGCTTCAATCGAAGGCTTGTTCAGACCGGGGTGGAGTGTCCTCTCTTCACCATAGCCATCCTCCCATCGCCGGGGACCCCTGGCACTTACCATCACTGCTGATGGCGCTGCAGTACCTCTCCCGGCCACCGCAGCACTGTGCCTGGATGTGCTGGAGAGCTGTTGGCCTATCAAATTGACCAATAGCTCTCCAACTCTCCAAAGCAAGACGCCCTCCCAAGTGAGGACAGAGGTCCTGCCTGCTGCCAATCAACACTCATTAGAGCGTGAACCAACAGTAGGCGTGTCAGAGTCAACGGAGAGGTCTTCCCTGCCCACTCTCCCCATGACTCACTTGCCATCCTGAAAATTCAGACCAAGGAAAATGCAGTGATACAAGTAAACAATTTTGTTTTGCACAGCGAGTGGACAGTGTCTGCACTGCCCTGCCAGCATGTCGTCGAGGCAGGTCCAATTGAGGCATTCAATTTTTAAATCATGTATCTACAGGGTTATGGGTTATTCATAGAGCCAGCACAGGCACTATGGATCATGGATCGAATGTCCTCCTGCACTGTAACAATTCTGAATTCTGGGACCAGATCTTTTTTTTTTTTATAAATAGTATTTATATCAACTTATTACCAAGGCCTGCAGTTCGGGTTGGTGTTTAACAAGTTTTACTCACTCGAATATTAACCCATTTCAAAAAAATATACCTGAACATCCGACAATTGTGCGGTTCAACCCAATAACTGAGCCAACCCAATAACTGAGCTGGATCAATTCTTCTCTTTGTGCTCCTAGGAAGACTCAGGTTTGTGATCCAAATGAAATCTCATTCATATTGTTGCAGAGGAGATCTTGGCTGCGGTTGGAGCAGGGGGGGGGGGTTGGTGAAAGAGGCTGCGGTTGGAGGAGGGCGTGGTGGTAAAGGCTGCAGTTGGAGGAGGGGCGGTTGGAGGAGGGAGCGGTGGAGAGGCAGTATTCTTTTCCCCAAACCATCCTTTACTGCAACCATACATCTGCCAGTTGTTGACACTGTCTCAGCTTCAATTGCTAAGTCTGGAAATGCAATCACAGCTTACAACATTCTAGGTAAAAGGTCTATCATATTACATAATCCCTCCTCCCAACAGCATACAATCACTTCTTTATCAACGTGAGGATGTTTATACTGCTTCCTCACCAGTGGAGTTTTTCAGGTGAACTAGCATCAATGGGTACTGACCCTTCACCTTGACTATGGGGCTGTAACTTCTCTAATTCTAAGTAAATGACATCACATTTACATATGATGCCAAGTTTTGTGACCTGGTGAATTTCATGTCTGAAACCGACCTGACTTATCATAGAATTTACGGTGCAGAAGGAGGCCATTCGGCCCATCGAGTCTGCACCGGCTCTTGGAAAGAGCACTCCACCCAAGCCCATACTCCCACCCCATCCCATCCCCATGACCCAGTAACCCCACCCAACACTAAGGGCAATTTTGAACACTAAGGGTAATTTATCATGGCCAATCCACCTAACCTGCACATCTTTGGACTGTGGGAGGAAACCGGAGCACCCGGAGGAAACCCACGCACACACGGGGAGAACGTGCAGACTCCGCACAGACAGTGCCCCAGTGGTGAATCGAACCTGGGACCCTGGAGCTGTGAAGCAATTGTGCTAACCACCATGCTGCCCTTCAGAGGTACTCACACAATTCTCCACCAGTTTTGTGAATGGGCCGGTATTAGTCCAGTCACGCCAGTCTCTCGGCAATTGTGACAATGGCCCGAGAACATCGTGGAAGTTCCGAGCGCTCCAGGCTCGCTGCTGGCCCGGGGAGTCGCCACCGCCTGACGTTCTAACTGATGCCGACCTTTTTCCCTCAGGAGGTGGGAGATTTGGCACGAGCCAATCGCAGGCGGCAGGTGGACTGGTCGGGCATCTCTTGGGGACCTGTGGAAGAGGAGATGAGAGAGAGAATGAGCAAACATTCCCCAGTGTGCAGAGTAAGACAGTGCCACCTTGTGCAAAAACAACAAGTAGCATTAATATCGTGTTAGGATACCCTGGGTTAGTTCACGGTCAATTCCAGCCCCCCTCGTCCCGGAGTCACAACACAAGTAAATATTACCAAGAATTCTTATAAATAGACAGAGTGGATAGTCAGAGACTTTTTCCCAGGGTAGAGGGGTCAATTACTCAGGGGCATAGGTTTAAGGTGTGAGGGGCAAGGTTTAGAGTAGATGTACGAGGCAAGTTTTTTACGCAGAGGGTAGTGGGTGCCTGGAACTCGCTACCGGAGGAGGTGGTGGAAGCAGGGACGATAGTGACATTTAAGGGGCATCTTGACAAATACATGAATAGGATGGGAATAGAGGGATACGGACCCAGGAAGTGTAGGAGATTGTAGTTTAGTCGGGCAGCATGGTCGGCACAGGTTTGGAGGGCCGAAGGGCCTGTTCCTGTGCTGTACATTTCTTTGTTCTTGTTCTTTGTTCAGTGGGAACAGATCCAATCACCACCTGTTATGGGCAGAGCATTGCCCTTGAGGCCCAAGCATTGGCCACCAGCCACATTAATCATTCAGAGTCATCACTGATGTCAGTCTAAAACAGCACAGCCTTCTGGGTCTTCCTGTTTGAATTAAAGGTACAAGCTGCTTGGCCTTAAAGTCACAGGACCTTTAAACGTATATGGACCAAAAATGTAACAGCAAGAAAAAGAGGAAATCAGGGAATGAACAGGAATAACCCGTACAAAAGCCCTTTCATTGAGGAAAATGTCCCAAAATGCTTCACAGGAGTGTATTCAGATATAATTGGACACTAAGCTATTTGCCTAGATTTTTAACTCTCTGGAAATGCAATCATTTGCCACGTTAATTGAGACGTACATGTTGAACAGCAGAATTATCATCAAGCTGTGCAAGCAGCCAGTGCCTTTCAATAACTTACCCAGATAGCAACTAGGAAATGAAAGGACATAAAATAAACAATCATTTGTAAAGATCGGGACACATGCATTGAGTCACGGTGGAAGTGCGTATCATCAACATAATTCACTTAAAAATACAATAATTAACGAACATTTAACAATGTTCCACAAATATAGGATTTTTCCTCAGGGTCATGGTGTGGTCAAGAGTCCAAGGAGTAATGGTGGAAAGCATGGACAGATTCTTATTAACAATCTCACAAAGCCTGGGCCATTAGGACTGGTGACCAGAGGTACATTTACAAAGGAACTTTTTGAAACAGGGCAGAGGCGGAGGGGAATCTCAGCAGTCGAAGCCACTACCACCATTGGGGGCGGGGTGATACAGTGGTTGGCACGGCTGCCTCACAGCGCCAGGGACCCGGGCCGAATGGCCTCCTTCTGCACTGAAGGGATTCTATGGAAATGATCCAAAATCAGGGCTACGCGAGTTGCAGGAATTGAAAGAGTGCAAAGATCTCGGACGGTTGATGGTCGTTACGGAGATAGGGAGGTGGGAGAGTTTGAAAACCGAAAGTGACAAGAGGGAAAACTTTTTTTTTAAATCCGCAGCAAGTGATTATGGTCTGGAAGGTACTGCCTAAAGGAACAGTGGCGACAGGTTTAATCATGCCAGTGTCATGTGAGAGTCCCTGAGAAAAGTGTGTTTTATCAAATGGCTGCAGTGATGTCATTGTGTGGGTGGAGCTGGAATGTGACTCTGCTTTTTACTTTCGCTTTGAGCTATTTTGGCTCTGTGTTTTAGTTTCACTTTCAGTTGGAGAGCTGCATTCAAACCAAGGAGGTGTATTTTGGTGTCTCTCTGCATGCTAAAGAATGTCTCCAGATCACTTGATGATTTCAAAGTAATACCTGTTTCTGTAAGGAATGCAAATCTACTGTCTTTGTTAAAAAGTGTTTTGGCTTCTGGATGTTGTTATTAAGGGTTACCTATAGAGTGCTGTATCTTTTTGGGGGGTTATCAGGGTTGGTCGTTGATAAGATGTTTACTGTGGGTTTACAAAATGTTAACTGGATTCATAGAATAAACATTGTTTTGTTTTAAAAATACTTTGGGCGGGATTCTACACTCCCGCGCCGAAGTGGCCGTGCCGTCGTGAACGCCGTTGAGGTTCACGACGGCGCGAAACGGCCCCAATCCCGACTGATTCAGGCCCTGACAATGGGCCAGTATCGGGGCCGCGTCATCTACCCGCGCCAGGCCTTGTCCCCCGCGTAAAAGCGGCGCCGTATAGATGACACGGCCGGCACTGCTTAATGGGCGTCATCCGCGCATGCGTGGTTGCCGTCCTCTCTAAGTCCGCCCCACAAGAAGATGTCTGACGGATCTTGCGGGGCCGCGAAGGAAGGAGGTCCTCCTTCAGAGAGGACGGCCCGACGATCGGTGGGCACCGATCGCGGGCCACCCCACATTTGAGGTACCTCCCGGTGCAGGATCCCCCCTCGCCCCCCCGCAGGCCACCCCCCAAGCGTTCACGCACCGCTCACAACAGCAGCGACCAGGTGTGGACGGCGCCGGGGGGAACCCGCCGTTTTGGCCTGGCTGCTCGGCCCATCCGGACCTGAGAATAGCAGGGGTGCCGGAGAATCGCCATTTTGGGTGTCTCCGGCGATTCTCCGGCCTGCGAAACCCGACCGGGCCGTTCCCGCCGCTTGGGAGAATCGCGGGAGGGCGTCGGACCGGCGTCCCGGGAAATTTTGACGGCCCAGGCGATTCTCCCAACCGGCGCGGGAGTGGAGAATCTCTGTTGCATCACACCTGTAAAGGTGTGCTCCCGTGTGCTCCCCATAACCACAATCTATTCAAAGTTGTGGGTCAGGTGAACTCCATGGTATACTTTGGGGTTCTCTAAACCCTGGCCCATAACAGCTTTCAAAAGGAGAAATTGGTTAAGCACCACAAAAGATTTTTAAAATTTGCAAAGCTCCGGGAAAGGCTAAATTGCATTTGCAAAGGGGCAGGCATGGGCTTGACAGGCTGAATGGCCTACGTCAATGGTGCAGTCAGTGATTTTTCTAAACACCATCCAAGTTTTATTTTTACAAAAAGGATCTCCACAGCTGTCTCAGGAAAAACCCTGGAACAGCTAAAATTACCCATCTAGCAGGTCGCACATTGGTAATCTCATGGTGCAATCTCAGCCGAGGCCTCAGCTAATCCCTGGGAATTTCCCGGCTCGGATGGGTTTGCAGGCTGGCGGTTGCAGCTCCGACAGCAGCTTCTCTCGGAGTCAGAGGTCGCGGGTTTAAGGCGCGCTCCCGAGACATCAGCACAAAATGCAAGTTGCCGTTACAGTGCGGTACTGAGGGAGTGCTGCACTGTCAGACGCGCGGCTCTTTGTAGGGGGCATTAAACTGAGGCCTTACGTGTAGGGGGCATTAAACTGAGGCCTTGCGTGCCTTTCAGGTAACTATAAAAGATCCCAGGGTCACTACTGGATGAAGAGAATGTGCGTTCTCCCTGGGTCCTCTCTAATATTCATCACTCGATCAACAGAATTTAAAAATGGTTTATTTGGTTGTTAACCTGTGGCATCTTGCTGTGCACAAATTGGCTTTGGTGTTTCTCACGGTAGAATTCAAACACTTTACTGGTTTGCAAGACACTTTAAGGATGTACCAAGGTCATGAAAGGCTCCATAGAAATGAAGACGTTGTTTTCAGCGTGGGGCAGTCACACACTGATCGTTATCTCTGCTGGTGTAAGTTACGATGGAATTCCAGTCTACATCGGTTTTAAAAGGGAGACCACAGCATTTTGTCTGAGTTTGGAACCCTTTAAAGCTTACAAAATCAACCAGAGACTGTGTGCAGACACGATCTGCTGCTTCAAGCGGTTATCATGAGACGGAGTCCTCCTTTCCAATTGGTCAGACCTTCTCCTGATAAAGAACTGAACTTCAGAAGAAACTAAGATGTTGTTTAGATTTCCTATTCGTCTGTCCTGTCCTGTTCAAATCAGGCCACCCTGACATTCCAGTAACTCGCTTCGAGGGGACAGATCACCAAAAGGAATTTTCCATCTGGCAAGGATCTTACTGGCTCCCAAGAGAAAGTCAGAAACTGAAATTTTGTTTTAGTTTTTGATTTTGTGGTGAATAATAAGGGCCCCTGTTTCATAAACTGCAAACGGACTCTGGAATAGTGGTTAGCACTGCTGCCTCACGGCGCCGAGGTCCCAGGTTCAATCCCGGCTCTGGGTCACTGTCCGTGTGGAGTTTGCACATTCTCCCCGTGTTTGCGTGGGTTTCACCCCAACAACTCAATGTGCAGGGCAGGTGGATTGGCCATGCTAAATTACCCTGAATTGGGTACTCCAGATTTTTTTTTTTTTTTTTTTTAAAAAGCAATTTTTTTCTACATAACACATTTGAAATGTAAACAGAAAAGTTTGAACTTGGGGATGGATTTTATACGGGAACAATAACCCTGTCAATGGGTCAAACAGCAACGGACAACCCCACCCCAGTTATTTCTGGGAGCCCCAACTGGATTTTACATCCATCAGGATATTAACTGCACGCTGTCAGCACCCAAATTCCTTTAAAAGATTAAATGTTCCCTACTTCGGAACATAGGACTTAGGAGCAAGCTATTGACAGGAGTACGGTATCAAGGATCCATAGCATGAGGCGCTGAGGACCCGGGTTCAAATCCCGGCCCTGGGTCACTGTCCGTGTGGAGTTTGCACATTCTCCCAGTGTCTGCGTGGGTTTCACCCCCACAACCCAAAGATGTGCAGGATAGGTGGGTTGGCCTCACTAAATTGAAAAAAAGTAATTGGGTACTCTAAATTTAAAAAAATAAAAAGGATCCATAGCAAAACTGCTGTCACTATTTGGAGTCATCATACCTGGCACAAAGGAAGATGGTCGTCATTGTTGGAGGTCAATCATCTCAGCTCCAGGACATCACTGCAGGAGTTCCTCAGGGCAGTGTCCTCGGCCCAACCATCTTCAGCTGCTTCATCAATGACCTCCCTTCCACCATAAGGTAAGTGGGGATGTTCACAGATGACTGCACAATGTTCAGCACCATTCGCAACTCCTCAAATACTGAAGCAGTCCCTGTCCAAATGCAGCAAGACCTGGACAATATCCAGGCTCGGGCTGACAAGTGGCAAGTTACATTCACACCGCACAAGTGCCAGGCAATGGCCATCTCCTTCAAGAGAAAATCCAACCCTCTTCCTCATTTTCAATTTCTTTATCATCACCTGAATCCCCCATCCTGGGCGTTAACATTGACGAGAAACTCAATTGGATCAGCAATATAAATAGTGCGACTACGACTACAAGAGCAGGTCAAGAGGCTGGTAATTCTGCATCGAGTAACTCACCTCCTGTCCCCCCCAAAGCCTGTTCACTATCTAGAAGGCACAAGTCAGGAGTGTAATGGAATACGCTCCATTGACACTCCAGAAGCTCCACACCATCCAGGATAATTCAACCTGTTTGACTGGTACCCCATCCATCGCCTTCAACATCCACCACCACAGTGTCAGCAGTTTGTATCATCTACAAGATGCACTGCAGTAACTGACCAAGGTTCCTTCAACGACACCTTCCAAACCCGCGACCTCTGCCACCGAGAACACCACCACCTGCAAGTTCGTCTCCAAGTCACTCACCATCCCGACTTGGAATTATAATGATGTGGAGATGCCGGCGTTGGACTGGGGTGAGTGTAGTAAGAAGCCTTACAACACCAGGTTAAAGTCCAACAGGTTTGTTTCAGATCACTAGCTTTCGGAGCACTGCTCCTTCCTCAGCTGGACATACGTGTGGATGTCACTGCCCGAGAGGGTGGTTGGAGTGTGGGCCTCACTGCCCGAGAGGGTGGTTGAGTCAGAAATGCTCGTAACATTTAAGAAGTATTTTGATATTCACTATGGACCAAGGGCTGGAAAATGGGGTTAGTGTAGTCGTGGACACGATGGGCGAAGGGCCTCCCTCTGTGCTGTAAATGTCTCGGATTCTATGACTTCCCTTTCATGAAACCATGTCGACTGACTGATCCAAATCTGGATTTTCTGAATATCCTGCTGGAACTTCCTTAATAATTAATTCTAGCAATTCCCCTCCGACAGATTCCAGGCCAACTATAGTTTCCTATTTCCCTGGAGTTGCGTCCAAACAGAGGCTCAGAACCTCTTCATTCCCTGCAGTGCCCCCGGGAGCAGTGGCCAATGCTGGGGCTGCACCCAGGATGCTGCCCTGGAACCAAGCTACGTGACGTCGGTATCGATGGCGTCAGTCAAGAAGCAGCGATTACAGGATCTTGAATTGGCCACTCAGGGCTTCAATGGTCCTGTGGGCCGAAAGACAATGGTCAACACCACCCAATAGTTCAGCTCCCCATCTCTCCTCCCCCAGTCACTCCTTAGGGGGTGGGGATAAGTGTATAAAATGGAGAATCTGTATTTGGTTAACCAAATCTGGAAATAAAAAATCTGGCATCAGTAGGAGTTGTTGGATTGGACGCTGTAAATCCATTTTGATTCACCAGTGTCCTTTAGGGAAGGAAGCCCGTCCGTCACCTTTACCCAGCCGGGGCCTATACATGACTCTAGTTCCACACAAACCTGACCGTCTCCTCCTAACCGCCCTCAAATAGCCTAGCAAGCCACTCCCTTGTATCAAATTGCCCTGGTTCAAGATGGTCAACTACCACCTTCTCAGGGGGCAACTAGGAACGTTCCAAGTGAATGTTTTTTTAAAAAAAGGACCGGGGCCATAAAAAAGGACAGAATTAAAAGGAAGAAATAAGTATGATCTGGAAATCAACACATTACAGACTTTTACATTGAAAACCAGAGTCAGTTCTCTGGCTACAAGAGAAGTTTGGTGGCTCTTTACCATTTAAACTAATGGAAAGCTGGTAAAGTTCAAATTAAATCACTTCTTTAATACAATATCATCTTTAGTGTCATAAGTAGGCTTACATTAACACAGCAATGAAGTTACTGTGAAAATCCCCTAGTCGCCACACTCCGGCGCCTGTTTGGGATTGGATTGGATTTGTTTATTGTCACGTGTACCGAGGTACAGTGAAAAGTATTTTTCTGCGAGCAGCTCAACAGATCATCAAGTACATGAGAAGAAAAGGGAATAAAAGAAAATACATAATAGGGCAACACAACATATACAATGTAACTACATAAGCACCGGCATCGAATGAAGCATACAGGGTGTAGTGTTAATGAAGTCAGTCCATAAGAGGGTCGTTTAGGAGTCTGGTGACAGTGGGGAAGAAGCTGTTTTTGAGTCTGTTCATGCGTGTTCTCAGTCTTCTGAATCTCCTGCCCGATGGAAGAAGTTGGAAGAGTGAGTAAGCCGGGTGGGAGGGATCTTTGATTAAACTGCCCGCTTTCCCCAGGCAGCGGGAGGTGTAGATGGAGTCAATGGATGGGAGGCAGGTTCGTGTGATGGACTGGGCTGTGTTCACGACTCTCTGGAGTTTCTTGCGGTCCTGGGCCGAGCAGTTGCCATACCAGGCTGTGATGCAGCCTGATAGGATGCTTTCTATGGTGCATCTGTAAAAGTTGGTAAGAGTCAATGTGGACATGCCGAATTTCCTTAGTTTCCTGAGGAAGTATAGGCGCTGTTGTGCTTTCTTGGTGGTAGCGTCGACGTGGGTGGACCAGGACAGATTTTTGGAGCTGTGCACCCCTAGGAATTTGAAACTGCTAACCATCTCCATCACAGTACACAGAGGGAGAATTCAGAATGTCCAATTCACCTAACAAACACGTCTTTCGGGACTGTGGGAGGAAACCCACGCAGCCGCGGGGAGAACGTGGAGACTCCGCACAGACAGTCACCCAAGCCGGGAATCGAACCTGGGACCCAGGCGCTGTGAAGAAACAGTGCTACCCACTGTGCTACTTTGCTGCTCAATGTTCTACACTCCTCCAATTCTGGCCTCTTACCCGTCCCCAGTTATATCTGCCCCACCATTGATGGCCGAGCTGCTTCTGGGTCCAAGCTCTGGCACTCTCTCTCGAACCGCACTTTATTCCTTTAACATGATTTCTGGGGCCAAGTTCCTGATCGTCTGCCCCAATATCTCCTCATGCAGCTGTGTCGAATTCAGTCACATGACACTTTGCTAGGTTAAAGGCTCTACATAAATACAAGTTCTTGTTGCTGCAGTAGTAGTAATGCAACATTTGGGCAGGAGTTCCACAGTCCAAACAGAAACTCACTGTTAATCTTTGTTTTCTTTCCAGAAAATGAGATAATCCCCGCAGCTTATTCGTCTAGACAATTATTGCAAACCAAAATATTTGCCAGCTGTTGTGCCAACGTCAGAATCTTTAACTTTAATGTGACTGGAGTTGGCATCGATGAGCAAACAACCGCATCGCCGACCTTGAACGTAACAAATATTCTTAGAAAAGTACAGAACATCTATTTTACATTATTTTAAAAAAGGGTGCCATGATATTTTGTGTCTAGTTTGAGTATATTTTACAGTCCAGAAAGACACCAAGACTCTAAAATTGAATCTCAAGAGGTGACAATGGGCATTGTGTTAAATTTAATTGAAAGAGGTGAGCGTTCAAAGTTCATGGTGCAACAAACCATCAAGGTTGGCAATTGAGGAACGGATGGCCTAATGTGGGAGTCAAAGATCCTAAAGCCCGGGTTAATAATCCAGAGATAAGAATTTGAATTGGGATAAAAAAAAAAGGTCTGGAAATTGAAAGTTGGCATCAGTAATTGTGACTCCAAAGCGGTTGAATTGTTGTCATCATTTAGGCATGGAAAACTGCTGCCCTGACTGGGTTCAGGCTAACACGAGAGTCCAGTCCCAAACTGGCGTCCCAAACCAGCCAAGCAAGATATATCATCACCTCTTCAAGGCAGCTAACGATGCAGGCAGGGAACGTTGGTCACTGATGTCTAAGTAATAGACAAGAGAAGATAAATAGTGACTCAGCTGGGGTCACATTTTAATCTTTTTAAAGTCTTTAGACTGTAGGTGGAAAACCCATCTGAAGGGACTGAACTGTTCTAAAGTTAATATCCCGATAAACACATCCCGATAAACAATGAGCAGCTGTCTGAGGAATTTCAATATTTCCAGTTTAAGAAGATAAAAATTGTCCAAGTTAATTTGTGGCAGATTTTCAGAGAGTTTCCCGTCGGCTCGGTTCCCCACCGCTCTTCAATCACACTCAAGTCACTTTTTGGGGCCCTGGGGTGTTTACATAGAACATAGAACAGTACAGCACAGAACAGGCCCTTCGGCCCTCGATGTTGTGCCGAGCATTGTCCGAAACCAAGATCAAGCTATCCCACTCCCTGTCATTCTGGTGTGCTCCATGTGCCTATCCACACTTAGGGCGGGATTCTCCGGCTGCACCCGCCTGGTGACCGGGTAATTCCACCCGAGGTCAATGGGACTTCTCCATGGTCTGCCTCTCGCCCGTGGTGATCTTGCGGTGGGCGGGGCAGAAGTATCCCTCCCCGCTTATGCGGAAGGGGAGCACGGTAGCACAGTGGCTTCACAACTCCAGGGTCCCAGGTTCAATTCCCGGCTTGGATCACTGTCTGTGCGGAGTCTGCACGTTCTCCCCGTGTCTGCGTGGGTTTCCTCCGGATGCTCCGGTTTCCTCCCACAGTCCAAAGATGTGCAGGTTAGGTGAATTGGCCATGATAAATTGCCCTTAGTATCCAAAAAGGTTGGATGGGTGCTGAGTTACGGGGATGGGGTGGAGGTGTGGGGTTAGGTAGACGCTCTTTCCAAGGGCCGGTGCAGACTCAATGGGCCGAATGGTCTCCTACAGCACTGTAAATTCTATGAATCCCGCCCTTAGAATTTCTTTTTAGCACTGGGCTGAACTCAGACTGGGCTGCCATTTTGAAAGATGGCCCAATCTCCAAGTGAGCTTGTGGGTCCCCCAAACCCTCCACCCATGGGAAATGTCAACCCCCGCACATGTGGACACTGCCCCATATCCACCCAGGTGAGGACACCCTGCTATGCTGTCCCCCCTCTTCGCCCCCCCCCCCACCCCAAGCCCCCTTACAGCACCCCATCCCTTCCAGGACCCCCACCTTCACCTCCCCCCTCCCCCCTCAACGTCCCAGAAGCCCCTACTTACCTGCCCTGCACACCCTCCTGTCATAGGCCTGACGCGCCCCCCCCCCCCCCCCCCACCGGCCCCTGACCATTGGCAGGGCCATTCAGGCACCTTGGCAGGTGCCACATTCCAGGGGGATGGACTGACCCCGACTACCCAGGGACCTCCAATGGCCTGTGAGACCTCCCCCGGGGGCCGTTCCGCCTGGTCCGTGTTTGTGTGGACCAGTACTGATCAGCGCTCGACTGCAGCCTCCCTGGGGAGGCTTTGGTCCTTTGGTCCCGTCCCTCCTTTGGTCCCGTCCCTCATCCACGAGCGCCGTTTGGTCCTGTCCCTATTGGGCGGAGTTCTGATTCCGACGCCTTGCGGGACTTGGCTGAAACCCGCGAGGCACCAAGGCTGCTGGGAGGCCCGTGGGAGGACTCTCCCGGGATTCTCCAGCCGCTTTGTACTCTCGCTCGAGTACCGCGCCTAGAGAATCGCGCCCAAGGATCTTCACAGAACTGCAACACCTTCCAAACCCGCAACCTCTACCATCCAGAAGGTAAAAAGCAACAAGACATATGGGAACACCATCCCCGACAAGTTTCACTCCAAGCCACTCACCATCTGAGCCTGTAACTATAATCGCTGTCCCTCCTCAAGAGCAATTAAAGTATGTTCACTGCCCAAGAATTAATAAAAGAAAAAGAGTGTGGATTAAAAAAAAAAAAAAGTGTTTAAAGTTCAATAACTCAGAAGCAGATGCTTCCACCGCCTCCCCCCTCCCGACATTTCCCACCACGTACCTTGGTCTTAAAGCTGGAGAAATGCAAATTACCCAGGCTGAGACCAGTCGAAATGACAAAGATCTCGTCACTCCCGGACTCAGTCATCGCTGACTCACTGGAGGCCAGTTCCATTTCCGCGTGGAGTGAATTGCCTGCAGGAGGAGAGTAACAGGGACCTGAACAAGTCAGAATCACTTCATCAACAGTGCATATGTCAGATATAGCTGAAGTTTCAAATGATTCTTTGGAGAATCTTTTAAAAAAATTAAGATTTAGAATATTTAAGAAAATAAAATGTATATATTGAACCGTCTACATTTCAAAATAAAAAGTATCAAGGCTGTGATTTCAAATGCAGCAATAAGTAAATAATTATACATCTTCATAGCAAAGTGACCATTGCAATACTTTTCTAAAAAGGTTAGAAGATTTCCACTGGAAATATTACTTCTTATAATAAGTGCTGGATAAACTCAGGAGGTCTAGATCAGCACGGTGGCACTGTGGTTAGCACTGCTGCCTCACGGCGTCGAGGACCAGAGTTCGATCCCGGCCGCAGATTACTGCCCGTGTGGAGTTTGCACATTCTCTCCGTGTCTGCGTGGGTCTCACTCCCACAACCCAAAAAGATGTGCAGGGTAGGTGGAATTGCCACACTAAATTGCCCCTTAATTGGGAAAAAAAAAAATTTGGTACTCTTAAATTTATAAAAAGAAAGATTTATTCCTATGTGCACAATCTTGAATTCCTTTAAGAAAGTGAAAATTCCTGAATTTTGAGAGTGTCATTTTTTCCAGATGGACAGAGGGGTTAAACAAACCTGGAGAGAACATCCTGTTTTTAACTGTGAAAATGTAAAGATGTAACTGGCAGTAAAAGTTTTTTTTAAAAATATAAATTTAGAGTACCCAATTTTTCCCCCAATAAAGAGTGCAGAAGAGATTTACAAGGATGCTACCAGGACTTGATGGTCTGAGTTATAAGGAGAGGCGGGATAGGCTGGGACTTTTTTCCCTGGAGCGTAGGAGGCTTAGGGGGGGATCTTATAGAGGTCTATAAAATAATGAGGAGAATCGATAAGGTAGATAGTCGACGCCTTTTCCCAAAGGTAGAGGAGTCTAGAACTAGAGGGCATAGGTTTAAGGTGAGAGGGGAGAGATACAAAAGAGACCAGAGGGGAAATCTCTTCACACAGAGGTGGTGAACACCTGGAACGAGCTGCCAGAGGCAGTGGTAGAGGCCGGTACGATTTTGTCTTTTAAAAAGCATTTACACAGTTACATGGGCAAGGTGGGTATAGAGGGATATGGGCCAAATGCTTAGTGATAGAAACCGGGCAGCATGGACCAGCTGGGCCGAAGGGCCTGTTTCCATGCTGTAAACATCTATGACTTTATGATTCTGAAAGGGGCAATTTAGCATGGCCAATTCATCCATCCTGCACATTTTTGTGCAAACTCCACATGGACAGTGACCCTGGGCCAGGATCGAACCTGGGTCCTTGGTGCCGTGAGGTGGCAGTGCTAACCACTGAGCCACCCTAACTGGCAGTAAAACCAATTTGAGTTCACAGTTTAGTTTTTGACCATCAACCCTTCGCATGCACTGTAACCACACCCCCAGTATTTGGAACAATCTCCGTATCGTTCTGACCTATTCCCTCGAAGCTGATGCTGTGATTGTTGTTCTCATTTTCCGTTGAGACCTCCCGAGCCGTCCCGTTGGCCACAAGCTGCATTTCTCCGATATCAACTGCAGAATTCGGGACTCCGTTCTAGGAAAGAGAAAAATAAATACACTAAACACACACCTCAGCTTGGTGTCAACATTCCGCCCAGCCCCAGGATGTGGGTGTGAGGCGGTCTGACATGGCAGTGTGTGCACAGCGCAACTCCTTCGACAGCACCTCTCAAACCCACAGTCTCAGCGGCCCAGCAGGACAAGCGCAGCAGACACAGGGGAACATCACCACCTGCACGTTTCCCTCTGAGCTACCCACCGTCGAGGCTTGGAAATCATAGAATTTACACTGCCGAAGGGGGCCATTCAGCCCATCGAGTCTGCACCAGCCCTTGGAAAGAGCATCCTACCCTAGCCCACACCTCCACCCTATCCCCATAACCCAGTAACCCCACCTAACCTTTTTGGAGGTTAGAATGGAGGTTAGCATGGGGAGGATGTGCAGACTCCGCACAGACAGTGTCCCAAGCCGGGAATCAAACCTGGGACCCTGGAGCTGTGAAGCAACAGTGCTAACCACTGTGCTACCTTGCCGCAGTTCCTTCATTGTTACAGAGTCAAAAATGCTAGAACTCCCCAACAGCACTGTGGGTGTACCTCCACCGCATGGACAGCAATGGTTCATGGTGATGGTTTGCCACCACCTTCACGAGGCCAATTAGCCCTGGGCAATAAATGCTGGTCTCGCCAGCAATACATAGACCATACAGTGCAGAAGGAGGCCCTTCGGCCCATCGAGTCTGCACCGACCCACTTAAGCCCTCACTTCCACCCTATCCCTATAACCCAATAACCCCTCCTAACCTTTTTTGGACACTAAGGGGCAATTTATCATGGCCAATCCACCTAACCTGCACGTCTTTGGACTGTGGGAGGAAACCGGAGCACCCGGAGGAAACCCACGCACACACGGGGAGAACGTGCAGACTCCGCACAGACAGTGACCCAGCGGGGAATCGAACCTGGGACCCTGGCGTTGTGAAGCCACAGTGCTAACCACTGTGCTACCATGCCACCCCGTCAAGAGAATGAGTATCAAAGGGGCAAGACCCGATTGCAATGCTTCGATGATGATTCAAGAGCTTTAGCAGAAAGTCAGCGATTTCTTTATTTCTTCCCGTCGAATGGAGCAGTGGGTGAAATGCTCTCAATGCTCATTGTTGAACAGATTATGACTATTTTTCAGACACCTGGGTATTAAAAACAGGGCAAGGAAGTTAACTGGGTCTGGGAGGCCCATCACAAATCCGGATTTGGAACCCTGGGGGACTCCGCCTCTGGCTCCGCCCACCAGGGAGCCGTATATAAGGTGACGCCCTGTAGGTGGCACTCAGTAAGCACACGTCTCGGTCACTGACTAGTTCTCGGTTTATTAAAGCCTTCATTTACCATTCTACACTCGTGTCGTTATTGAGGGTAATACACCATTTACAATTCCCCTTGCTGGGATCTCAAACATTTGGCTCTCCGACCTGGTGGGAAAGAGAAAAGGCCTAGTTTTCTATAGTGCCTTTCATGACAACCTGATGCCCCAAAGTGCTTTGCAGTCAGTCAATGAAGTGTAATCACTGTTGTAATCTAGGAAACGTGCCCCAGTTTGCACACAGCGAGCTCCCACAGTCAGCAATCTGCTAATGACAATCTGTTCTTGTGACGGCGGATTGAGGGATAAATATTGTTCAGGAGACCAGGAAGAACCGCCCTGTTCTTTTTTTTTAAGAAAATATTTTATTGAGGCATTTATAATTTTAACATTTTCACCTTTTAAACAACAGAGATCCAACACACACGCAAATAGCCCCACAATAACAGACCCAGCTCCCCCCAGCCCTGAACCCTGACTACCCATACATTAGATTCCCTACCCTTATTTGTCACTTCCATGCCTCCCCTTCCCTCCCCCCCACTGCTGACTGTCAATTGTCCTTGAAGTCGATGAACGACTGCCACCTCCGAGCGAACCCCTGTACTGAACTGCTTAAGGCAAACTTAATTTTCTCTAACCTAAGAAACACTATCTTGTCACCGACCCACACCCCCGACTTTGGAGGCTCAGAGTCCCTCCATCCCAACAAAATCCGTCTCCAGGCCACCAGGGAGGCAAAGGCGAAAACATCGGCCTCCCTCCCCCCCCTGGGCTCCCGGATCTTCCTACACTCCAAATATTGCCACATCTGGACTTGGAGTCACCCTCCCTCCCAGGACCTCTTGACGTGACATCGGAAAATCCCTGCCCTGTTCTTCTTCAAGACAGTGCGTCTCCCAAGGTGGCAGACAGGGCCTCGGTTTGTGGCCTCGTTCAAAAGATAGCCTCTCCAAAACTACCCTCTCCGTCACCCACCCGCCTCACATGCTCAAGACACTGGAGTGGAGACCGAACCTTGTGATTCAGAAATGAGAGTCCTACCCACGGCATCACAGCTGATACCTGGGCCTCGAGGAGATGGGTGTCGGAACACCAGAGGAGTCCCATGGAAGGCTGCAGCTAGTGGTGCAGAGACAGATCAACGGACCAATCAACACACACGCAACATCACAGCCAATCACAGGCAAGGGCACACTCACTACAAAACGGGGAACACCACAGTTCCCGCTCATTCCAGCAGGAGACAGCTCAGGGCACAGAGCTCACAGCAAGCCACTCAGACATTCACCATGTGCTGAGTGCCTCTCCAAGATAGCGTTAGGGCTGGGTCCACAGGGTAAAGGGTAATGAACGAACCACAGTAACAAGTTTACAGATGTTGTTATTAATAGTAATAAAACAGAGTTGTACCATCCGCAACCGTGTTGGTTCGTCTGTGCAGCAGAACACCCAACACGACACTGGTCTTTGCTACTTTGGTGACGGGATGGGAGAAGGGTGTACAATGTGCCAGCGGAGAGTGCACAAGGATTCTCGAGTGACCTCCGGCACTGGTAGAGGGTGGCAGTGGCATTCCAAAGTAGGGGTACATCCTGAGGTAAGGGGGTGGCGGTCACAGTGTGAGGGGGCAGGGGGTGAAAGGCATATTCAATATGACACTTATGCAAATGCCTGGATCACAGTCCGGTTAAAGCTCTGTCAATATCTTTGAGAATTCCGATTGCCCATCCTGAACTTGCACATGGGAATGTTTCCCCGGGTGGCAGTCTCTGTTGAAAAATGGTGGGCGGACTTTCCTGCAACGTTAATTGGTCCACTTAACGAGGTCTCATGGCCTCACGGGCTTCGCGCCACAAATGAAGGCTCGGCAGCTGATTCGCCGGGACCGCGCTCATCAGCCCCCCCACTGACAAGGTCGAGCAGCACTTAAGCTGCACTTGCTCAGCCAATCCCAGCCAGCTCGCAACAATGGCACCGAGAAGACCGGCCCCAAGATTCGGACCCGGGGAGGCTCCCAAGATGCCTCCACCTGATGTGCATCATCAGCGGTGTGGTGCTCAAACTAGCTGCCCCTCCATCCCAAGGTGAACACCAGGGCTCCAATCGGGAGGAAGGGGAACCGGGTGCCAAGCCAGACCCGTCCCACGGGCTGGGGTTGTCAGCACCAGCTCCCCAGAGTTTCACCCCTCTGATGAGGTTGGGTTGTGTCTCGCAGTCAGCACACAGGGGACAGGGCGGCACGGCTGTGCACGTGCCGCCGACAAGTGAGCCCTCCGACCGCAGAGCCCCCAGAGGACGCCGGCCAGGGGCATCAAAGGCCACGGAATGAGGCAAGCAGCTGGCTGCCCCCACCACTGATGTGCATCCTGAGGAAACACCGAGACATAGTGGTAGAGCGAGGGGGGCAAAGCACATCGAGGGTCACAGAGGGCACCGGGAAGGCGGGGGTGGGGGCATGGCATCTTCGGGAGTGGAGTTTGGACAACACATTAAAACACCTTTTTCGCAAAACTATTATGATGCCTCTATTACTTTCTTCTGCAATGCATGCTGACCCCGGACCCTTTGCCCATCTCTCCAGGCATCCCCCCCACCCTCCTCGTGGTGCACACCCACCCTCCAGCTGAGGGCAGGTCCCTGGAGTGGAGATTGCGGAGTACTTGGACGTGCATGGTAGAATAGGACTGAGTCAGCACGGCTTCGTCAAGGGGAGGTCATGTCTGACAAATCTGTTAGAGTTCGCTGAGGAGGTAACAATGAAGTTAGACAAAGGAGAACCAGTGACGTGATTTATTTAATTTCCAGAAGGCTTTTGACAAGGTGCCACATGGGAGACTGTTAAATAAGTTAAGAGCCCATGGTGTTAAGGGTAAGATCCTGGCATGGATAGAGGAATGGCTGACTGGCAGAAGGCAGAGAGTGGGGATGAAGGGGTCTTTTTCAGGATGGCAGCCAGTGACTAGTGGTGTGCCTCAGGGGTCTGTGCTGGAACCACAACTTTTCACAATATACATGAATGATTTGGAAGGAGAAACTGAAGGCACTGTTACTAAGTTTGCAGATGATACAAAGATATATAGAGGGACAGGTAATATCAAGGAATCAGGGGAGCAGAAGAAGGATTTGGACAGGCTAGGAGAGCGGGCAATGAAGTGGCAGATGGAATACAATGTGGAAAAGGTTAGGCACTTGAGGAATGGAGGCATAGGCTATTTTCTAAACGGGGAAATGCTTCGGAAATCAGAAGCACAGAGGGACTTGGGAGTGAGTGTTTGTTCAAGGTTCTCTTAAGGTTTTAAAAAATATATATTTTATTGAGGTATTTGAAAATTTTTATAAAAACATAGACAATGACATCAACTTGGTATAATAACTATTTCCCCCCCATCTCAATCTTCACACACCCCAAACATACAACAATCCCCCCCCCCCCGCCCCCCCTTGCATCTGCTGACATTTTAATTTTCCCCGAGAAAGTCGACGAACGGCTGCCACCTCCGGGTGAACCCTAACATTGACCCTCTTAAGGCAAACTTTATTTTCTCGAGACTGAGAAACCCAGCCATGTCACTAACCCAGGTCTCTACACTCGGGGGCTTCGAGTCCCTCCCCATTAACAAGATCCATCTCCAGGCTGCCAGGGAGGCAAAGGCCAAGACATCGGCCTCTTTCGCCCCCTGAACTCCCGGATCTTCCGATACTCCAAAGATCGCCACCTCCGGACTCGGCACCACCCGTGTTTTGAGTACCGTGGATATTGCCTTAGCCAAACCCTGCCAAAACCCTCTAAACTTCGGTCATGCCCAAAACATGTGGACATGATTTGCTGGGCTTCCCTCGCATCTCGCACACCTGTCCTCTACCCCGAAAAACTTGCTCATCCTAGCCACCGTCATGTGTGCCCGGTGGACTACCTTGAACTGTATCAGACTAAGCCTGGCACATGGTGAGGTGGTATTAACCCTGCTTTGGGCATCCGCCCATAGACCCACCTCTATCTCTCCTCCTCGCTCGCCCTCCCACTTGCCCTCAAGCTCCTCCACCGGAGTTTCCTCTGCCTCCGAAAGCTCCTGGTAAATATCCGAACCTCTCCAACCCAGGTACTGGAAACTACTCTATCCTGTATCCCCCATGGCGGCAGCAACGGAAATTCCAGCACCTGTTTTCTCAGGAAGTCTCGCACCTGCAAATATCTGAAACCGTCCCCTGCTGACAATTTAAATTGATCTCCCAAGGCTTTCAAGCTGGTAAAGCTCCCGTCTATAAATAGATCCCCCATCCTCCTAATTCCTGCCCTATGCCATCTCCGGAACCCACCATCTAGCCTACCCGGTACAAACCAATGATTATTATAAATCGGGGTCCAAACCGATGCTCCCTCCACTCTCTTATATCTCCTCCATTGCCCCCAGATTCTCAGAGCCGCCACCACCACCGGACTTGTGGAGTATCGGGCCGGCGAGAACGGCAGAGGTGCCGTTACCAAAGCTCCCAAACTTGTGTCTTCACATGACGCCGCCTCCATTCGCTCCAACACCGACCCCTCCCCCACTACCCACTTCCTGATCATGGCTATATTAGCCGCCCAGTAGTAATTGTAGAGGTTCGGCAGTGCCAACCCACCCTCCCCCGACTGCGCTCCAGCAACACTTTCTTCACTCGCGGGGTGTTACCCGCCCACACAAAGCCCGAAATAATCTTATTCACCCGTTTGAAAAAGACCTTAGGGATGAAGATGGGGAGGCACTGAAAGACAAACAGAAATCTGGGGAGGACTGTCATTTTCACGGTCTGTACCCTCCCCGCCAATGATAGCGGGAGCATGTCCCATCTCTTAAAGTCCCCTTCCATTTGTTCTACCAACCGGGATAGGTTTAACTTGTGCCTCCCATTCCCGGGCCACCTAGATTCCCAGATACCGAAAGCTCTTCCCTACCATTCTAAGCGGCAGCTCTCCCAGTCTCTTCTCCTGTCCTCTTGCCTGGATCGCAAACATGTCACTTTTCCCCATGTTCAATTTATACCTCGGAAAATTGCCAAATTCCCCCAAGATTCGCATTACTTCCCCCATCCCCTCCAACGGGTCCGAAATATACAAGAGCAGGTCATCTGTGTGGAGAGAGACCCCCCCCCCCCCCAAACCAGCCCTTTCCAGTTCCTAGAGGCTCTTAACGCCATGGCCAGTGGCTCTATGGCCAGAGCAAACAGTAGCGGGGAGAGGGGACACCCTTGCCTCATCCCTCGGTGTAGTTTAAAATATCCTGACCTCAGCCGGTTCGTACGCACACTCGCTACTGGTGCCTGATAGAGTAACCGCACCCAGTCAATAAAGCCCTCACCAAACCCAAACCTTCCCAGCACCTCCCACAGGTAATTCCACTCCACGCGATCAAAAGCCTTCGCCGCATCCATCGCTACCACCACCTCGGCCTCCTCTCCTTCGGAGGGCATCATAATAACATTTAAAAGCCTTCGAGTTGCCTGCCCTTTCCAAATCCCCTGTGGGTTTGTTGATTCTGAACCACTTGATCAATCGAAGCCTTAATCGGGTCCAGTGTGTCCTTCTTCAGCTTGGCGAAGCAATCCTCAAAAACTTCACCAGCTGCTCCATCGACCATTGTGCCGTCTCCCCGCGGCCCTTGCTCTCCACCATGCTTTCCCGTGTTACCAGCTCTACTTGCGTCTCCCGTATAGGACTTTGTCTTCTCACACGGCCACTTCTGGTCCAATTCTCCATACACCGGAGGGGGATTTCTCCTGACTGTCTCACTTCACCGATTTATCCCTTAAAACCCAGAAAAGACCAGGGGAAAAAGGTCCAAAATTCTGTCACAGGCGGGAGCTATCAAATGTGCGACTTACTCCTCCATGGCTGCCACCGGAAGTCAGATTCTCTTAAGGTTAACGTACAGGTTCGGTCGGCAGTGCGGAAGGCGAATGCAGTGTTAGCATTCATGTCGAGAGGGCTAGAATACAAGAGCAGGGATGTACTCATGAGGCTGTATAAGACTCTAGTCAGACTCCATTTGGGAGTATTGTGGGCAGTTTTGGGCCCTGTATTTAAGGAAGGATGTGCTGGCCTTGGAAAGGGTCCAGAGGAGGTTCTCTGGTATAAAGAGCTTGTTGTATGAGGAACAGTTGAGGACTCTGGGTCTGTACTTGGAGTTTAGAAGGATGAGGGGGAATCTTATTGAAACTTACAGGATACTACGAGGCCTGGATAGAGTGGATGTGGAGAGAATATTTCAACTTTTAAGAAAAACTAGAACCAGAGGGCACAATCTCAGACTAAAGGGACGATCCTTTAAAACAGAGATCAGGAGGGATTTCTTCAGCCAGAGGGTGGTGAATCTGTGGAACTCTTTGCCGCAGAAGGATGTGGAGGCAAAATCATTGAGTGTCTTTGAGACAGAGATAGATAGGTTCTTGATTAATAAGGGGATCAGGGGTTATGGGGAGAAGGCAGGAGAATGGGGATGAGAAAATAGCAGCCATGATTGAATGGCGGAGCAGATTCGATGGGCCGAGTGGCCTAATTTTGCTCCTATGTGACGGGTGGCTCCCGTTAATTGCATGGAAAAACTGGGGCTTAAGTGGAGATAATTGGTTTCTCACCACGCTACGGCCAGATCCCGATTTTGCCTCTGGGAGCGGACTGGTTGCATTGCAAACTGTTTGGCGCCTGGCGCAGATCTCGTTTTTGGCCTCTCCCGCTATTCAGCGACCTCATTATGCTTGAGCGAGAGCGCAACTAGGCTGGAGAATCCCGCCCTCCGTTTCTCTCTCTCTCTCCACAGGTGATGCCAGACCTGTTGAGGTCTTCCAGCATTTTTTGTTTTCATTCTTTCAAAGCGGACCATCTAATCAGACCAACCATCTTTACAAATCAGATTTACCTCTCCAGTCCTCAAGCAGTGGGAGTGACTTCCTTTATGACGAGCCCTTTTCCTATATTAAAAAAAAAAGTGACATTTTTGTTAGTCAATCATCGCAAAAATCATTTAACTGAACATTGAAAGTCAGCAGGTGTGTTCCATTACTTGGGTCTTTGGATGAAGAATATTGCAAGTTTCTGTTTACATAGGATGGCTCACACCCTTCGAACCTGCTAAAGAGCTTTACAGACAAGAAACTACTTCTGAAGTGTAGTCACAGAAAGAGGTTGTAAAGTGGGTCACAGAGCATCTTTAATTCCAGTCACAACAACAATTCCCATATATTGTAGCTCGGTTGCTGATAAAAGAATCACATTTATATAGCGCATTCACAACTTCAGGATATCTCAAGGTGCTCTGCAGACAAGAAAACCGCAATGGAGAAAACATGGTAGCCAATTTACACACAGCAAGATCTCACAAGGGGCTGGTTTAGCACACTGGGCTAAATCGCTGGCTTTTAAAGCAGACCAGCAGCGTGGGTTCAATTCCTGTACCAGCCTCCCCGAACAGTCGCCGGAATGTGGCGACTAGGAGCTTTTCACAGTAACTTCATTGAAGCCTACTTGTGACAATAAGCAATTTTTTCCCTTTTTTTTTTTTCCAACCTGCGTTGAAATAAATAACCAGATAATGTGATTTTTAGATCGGTAGCAAAACCAGCTTATTGAAAGGCGGCATTTTCAGCAGGGTACTACTAGGAGGTGCCAGTCTGGGTTAACCCAAGTGTTAAGATTTTCCACTGTGAATCCAGGCAGCTGTCTAGGGAGACGGTTCGATTTTTCCCATACATCTACCTCCTCGGTGTTCCTGCAACTCTGACTTCCAAGAACCAGTTTAATAATCATGTGCATTTGGGTCAGTTCTCTTCAAACAGAACCAGGAGCAGTTGTGTAAAAATCATTTAGTGATTTGGTTAGGCTCAATGAACCTTCTCGCGCACAATCCTGAACACACTTCTTTCATTCCGCCTCACAGCAGCTGGACTCTGGACGGGCGATTGTTCATGTTTCCCTGATTATTGCCCTCAACCAACATTAGGATTTGGATTGAAGCAGGCACTTTGAAGAGGAATCTGGTGCAATATGGGGACTGGGTGCGTTTATATCAAATGAAGGCAATTAAACACGAAACGGCTAGAAATGCACAGCGAGTGTCTGAAAGAATAAAATTGGGATAATGTTTCAGAGTTGTCCCTCCAGCATTTGCAGTTTTTACCCCCCCCCCCCCCATTAATAATTTTCATGGCAAGATTATGTAAATGTTGCACTTCTTAAGACTATGGGCTAACTCCATGGACTGTAATGTCATGGATAAGATTATTCCAAGATTGGACAGTAAATAAATGAGCGGACGCAGCAAAAACCTGGGGTTCTTTCAGGAAAATTTGGTTTGCGTCACACATGTTGGCTGTTGGTCAATATTATTGTGGGGGCCAATAATGTTTAGCTTGAGTTTTTTTTAAATAAATTTAGAATACCCAATTTATTGCAGCACGGTAGCATAGTGGTTAGCACAATTGCTTCACAGCTCCAGGGTCCCAGGTTCGATTCCGGCTTGGGTCTCTGTCTATGCGGAGTCTGTACATCCTCCCCGTGTGTGCGTGGGTTTCCTCCGGGTGCTCCGGTTACCTCCCACAGTCCAAAGATGTGCAGGTTAGGTGGATTGGCCATGATAAAATTGTCCTTAGTGTTGGGTGGGGTTACTGGGTTATGGGGATAGGGTGGAGGTGTTGACCTTGGGTAGGGTGCTCTTTCCAAGAGCCGGTGCAGACTCGATGGGCCGAATGGCCTCCTTCTGCACTGTAAATTCTATGATAATTTTTTCCAATTAAGGGGCAATTTAGCGTGGCCAATCCACCTACCCTGCACATCTTTAGGTTCTGGGGGCAAAACCCACGCAGACATGGGGAGAATGTGCAAACTCCACACAGACAGTGACTCAGAGCCTGGATGGAACCCGGGACCTTGGTGGCGTGAGGCAGCAGTGCTAACCACTGCGCCACCGTGTTGCTCCTTGGTTTAGCTCAGTTGACTGGACACCTGGTTTGTGATGCAGATTGAGGCCAGCAGCGCGGGTTCAATTCCCGTCCCGGCTGAGATTATTTACGAAGGCCCCGCCTTCTCAACCTTGGCCCTCACCGGAGGTGTGGTGACCCCCCCGGTTAAATCACCACCAGTCAGCTCTCCCCCTCAGCAGAGAAAGCAGCACATGGTCACCTGGGACTATGGTGATTTACCTTTTAATGTTATTGGAGCAATACTCTGTCCATCTGTGTGTTGCTGAAACAATCAGTTCTGAGAGCAGGTACTAATGGCACCAACAGGTGAGAGCTCATTCCGAGCCCAGTATCAGAGTTAGAAAAGACAGCCCAGAAAGAGTCCAACTGGCTCATTCCGTCCGTTCACCCACAATCCCACAGTGATGTTTAGAGGGTTAAATGACGAGGACAGGTCGTATTTCCTTGTGGATACAATATTTTAAATGATTTTCATTTAAATAAAATCATTCAATAGGGCGGAAACAGAGATTTATTTCCTCTGTTGAGACTCCGAGCTTCAGGAACGCACACACACACTAAATGGAGCTCAAATCGAACAAAGTTTTACTTGACCTAGAAATGCTTATTGCTATTGGGACCAAAGAGAGATTACAGCTGTCAGGAAAGATTGAAAAGGCCTCTTTATCTTTTGTTCATGGGATGTGGGCGTTGTTGGCAAGGCTAACATTTACTGCCCAGCTCCAAGAACCCTCGAGGAAATGCTGGTGAGGTGCCCTCGAGCTGCTGCAGTCCATGTGGCACAGGGACACCCACAGTTTTGTTAGGAAGAAAGTTCCAGGATTTTGACAGTGGAGAAATAGGGATATAGTTAAAGTCAGAATGGTGTGTGGCAGCCAGCGACCCAAGCCGGGAATCAAACCCGGGTCCCTGGCGCTGTGAAGCAACAGGGCTAATGTACGGCACGGTAGCAGAGTGGTTAGCACCGTTGCTTCACAACGCCGGGGTCCCAGGTTCGATTCCTGGCTTGGGTCACTGTCTGTGTGGAGTCTGCACGTTCTCCCAGTGTCTGCGTGGGTTTCCTCCGGGCGCTGCGGTTTCCTCCCACAAGTCTCGAAAGACGTGCTGTTAGATGAATTGGACATTCTAAATTGTCCCTCTGTGTACCCGAACAGGCGGCGGAATGTGGCGACTAGGGGATTTTCACAGAAACTTCATTGAAGTGTTAACGTAAGCCTACTTGTGACAATAAAGATTATTATTAAATACTGTTCTATCGTGCTTGATGCGACCATCAATTCACACGAGACAATTAGTAGAAGTGAACAGTGGTTTTAATAAGCTAGATCTGTGCCTGCCTGCGACTGCTCTGTACTGAGTGCCGCCTACAGGCTGCAGATCTATATACCTCCACCGAGGGGACGGAGCCATAGGCAGAGCCCACAAAGGCATCGACATAATACAATACAATACAATGCAATGCAGTGGTGAATTGTAGCAGCAATACATTCACCACAGTACTGTCTAGATTTAGCAAATACAGAAAGAATGTGGCGACTAGGGGCTTTTCACAGTAACTTCATTTGAAGCCTACTTGTGACAATAAGTGATTTTCATTTCATTTCATTTCCAAGTGTTTCGTTGTCAATGAAATGATGAATTAGTTCTGTTAGCAGAGTGTTAGAATTATCACCTATGTTCTAAGTGCTTGGAATAGTTTGCTGTATCAATACCAAAAAAAAAACCAGTGAGCTCCTCAGAATGTAATGAAAAGACACTATCAATGAGATGACTGGGGTTGGACTATTGCAACTGTTTTTAGGGTGACTGAGTGATGGATTGGGCTGCACTTCTTCCGAACTGGAACCTGGACTAAAATCCAACCAAGCCGATATGGGTTTATCAGTCTCAAATCACAACAGGACGTTTCCACAATTCAGATCTAATTAAACTCCTCTAGATTATCATTGAATTTACAGTGCAGAAGGAGGCCATTCGGCCCATCGAGTCTGCACCGGCTCTTGGAAAGAGCACCCTACCCAAGGTCAACACCTCCACCCTATCCCCATAACCCAGTAACCCCACCCAACACTAAGGGCAATTTTGGACACTAAGGGCAATTTATCATGGCCAATCCACCTAACCTGCACATCTTTGGACTGTGGGAGGAAACCGGAGCACCCGGAGGAAACCCACGCACACACGGGGAGGATGTGCAGACTCCGTACAGACAGTGACCCGAGCCGGAATCGAACCTGGGACCCTGGAGCTGTGAAGCAATTGTGCTGTCCACAAGGCTACTGTGCTGCCATCATCATGACAAAAAAAAAAAAAAAAATGGGTCAAAGGGATATGGGGAACAAGGAGGGAGGTGGGTTTGAGCCCCAGAAGAGATCAGACACGATCTGATTGAATGGTGGAACAGGCTCGAAGGGTGGAATTTCTGACTTCTGCGCCTAATTCCTATGTCCCTGTGAGAAGAGCTGGCTCGGGAAATGGACTAGTGCCTGTTTCGGAGACCGACTTTTCGGAGACTGACTGAGCTGCGAGGCCTCAATTTTAAAATTCTCATCATTGTTTTCAAACCCCTCAGTGGCCTAGCCCTTTCCCATCTCTGTATCCTCCTTCAGTTCTACACACCTCCCGGATCGAACCCGGGTCCTCTGTGCCATGGGCAGCAGAGCTAACCACTGTGCCACCATTGGTCGCCTATCCAAATATTATTTTACATGGCTCAGTGCCAGATTCGGTTTGACAATCTCTCCTGTAAAATGCCTTGGGATGTTAAAGGTGCTTTATAAATGCAACCTTTTGTTGTACTCCAATAAATGACAGCAATTTCTAGCCACTGATCACCAGCTGACTTCAGTCATCTCCAAATTCTCAGTAAGTTTTGGGTTGGCTGGTTAGACCATGTGCCACATGTCCATGTCCAACAGTCCCCAAAACAGAAAAGGACATGTTGGCCAGGGAAGGAATGCAGTGTAGAACCACCAGAATGTTACAAAGGCTCCAAGGATTCCATACTAAAGAGAGATCACAGGTTTGAACACCCCGAGATATACAAGTTTAAGGGGGGTTTTGAATGAGGTTTTTCACAACTGAGGGAGGGAGAGAGCGAGAGAGAGAAAGAGAGAAAGAAAGAAAGGACAGACAGAAAGACAGAAAGAGAGAGAAAAAGAAAGGAGTGAAAGAAAGTTATTTTTTTTAAATAACCTCTCCGAATTGGCTGACTAACTCGTTATCATGCAGTTTGTGGTTATTTTTAAGATCAGCCTTAGACATGTAGCAATTGACTGAGTACAGCCTTGACCTCAGAAATGTTGTTTTCAGTGGGTGAGGAGAGAGAGAGAGCACGCACGAGAGAGCGAGAGAGAGAGAGAGAGAGAGAGAGAGAGAGAGAGAGAGAAAACAAAATTCAGGAAACTGAATGTCAGTCAAAGCAGTCATGAGTCCAGGTTTGGGAGATTATTCCATCTGGACTCAGTTAACCTTTGCTGGAAGCCTAATTTTCCAGGACGCTGGTGGCAATTACTGACTGGAAGAGTTATCCAGTGGAGTTCTCAGTCTAGACGTAATGCTCCCAGCAGAAAATTCGCTTTGTGATCCCATCGCTGTGTTTGATGTGAAATTCCTGCGTGTTCAGGGTGGGCTGGGCCTGTTTTCAATATAACATCAGCATCGACACCAAAACAATTCCAAGGCACAAGGAAATGGCCAGCAGCAAAACATCTGGAACGGGTTAGAATTTCCGCGGGGGATCTTTTAGATCACCTGTTAGTCAGTGGAGCCCATTTATTCATACACCAAGCTGCCACCAAAATTAACAAAGGGGAAAATCGGGGGAAGCTCTTACACATATTCCACCCATTGGGATACTCTGACCTTGGGAAACTGTCCTATTGGAGACTCGCTATTCCCAATCCTCCCAGGTCCCAGGTTCGATCCCGGCTCTGGGTCACTGTGCAAACTCCACACGCACATTCTCCCCGTGTCTACATGGGTTTCTCCCCACAACCCAAAGATGTGCAGGCTCGGTGGATTGGCCACGCTAAATTTTTTTTTTTTTTTCTTCTTTTTTCAATATAAATTTAGTGTACCCAATTAATTTTTTCTAATTAAGGGGCAATTTAGCGTGGCCAATCGACCTAGCCTGCACATCTTTTGGGTTGTGGGGGCGAAACCCACGCAAACACGGGGAGAATGTGCAAACTCCACACGGACAGTGACCCAGAGCCGGGATCGAACCTGGGACCTGGGCGCAGTGAGGCTGCAGGGCTAACCCACTGCGCCACCGTGCTGTCCCCAGCCACACTAAATTGCCCCTTAATGGGAAAAGATTAATTGGGTACTCTAAATTTATAAAACAATTCATAGCACATTCTAATCAACATCAAAAATGCAGATGTGCAGAACTGTGATAATTCGACTTGTTCTTATAATAAATGTCTTTTCTTTGTATCCAAGCCAAAAACCCATAATAAAGGCTATATAATGATGAACATTCATAATAACTTTAACCACTATCTGTTGTCCACACTGTTCATTTTATCTGGAAAATGCAACTGCTTAATTGCTTAGTTTTAAAAGGGAGGGGAAGGTTGACTGACTGCATAAATCACTGGGATGATATCACGAGGGGTCCCTGGTTTAAGGAGTCAGGTTTGGGTAATACTCTCATTCGCTCGATACAGATGTCTGCGGTTTCAAGTCCCACTCCAGAATCTGGAGCACAAATTCTAGGTTGACTCTCCAGTGCTGCCATCTTTCTCACAACAATAACTCATGATCTGATCTGCTCTCTCAGGTAGAAGTAGAAGATATTATGGCACTATCTCTCCACGGGTGTCCTCGGACAATATTTATCCCTTAACAAACACCAATAAAGCAGCTGATCTGGTCATTTTCACCTTTCTGTTTGCGGGAATTTGCTGTGCACAAATTGGCTGCTGTGGTTCCTACATTCCAACAGTGACCATACCTCAACAACACTTCATTTGGACTTGGAACATCCTGATGCATTGTATAAAACCACAAGATGTAGGAGCAGAGGTAGGCCATTCCCAGAGTCTGCTCCGTCATTCAATGAGATCACGGCTGATCCGATAACCCTCAACCCCACTTCCCTGCCTTATCCCTCGCTGACTAAAAATCTGTCTACCTCAGCCTTGAATATACTTAATGACCCGGCCTCTACAGCTCTCCGCGGTGAAGAACAGGTTCACTACCCGGAGAGAAAAAAATTCCTCCTCATCTGTCTTAAATGAGCGACCCCTTACTCTGAGATTCTGCCCGCTGGTCCTAGACTCGTCTAAACACAAGGAAACAACCTTTCAGTA
This sequence comes from Scyliorhinus torazame, assembly GCF_047496885.1. Taxonomy (NCBI): domain Eukaryota; kingdom Metazoa; phylum Chordata; class Chondrichthyes; order Carcharhiniformes; family Scyliorhinidae; genus Scyliorhinus; species Scyliorhinus torazame. Next base: position 15,563,144 of record NC_092707.1, read on the forward strand.
TCGGCATTATCAAGCCCTCGGAGAATCCTATACAACTCAATAAAAGGTCACCTGGCATTCTTCTAAACGCCAGGCCCAATCTACTCAACCTCTCCTCATTAGAAAATCCCTCCATACCCGGGATCAACCTAGTGAACCTTCTCTGAACTGCCTCCAATGTCAGTATATCTTTCCTTGGGTAAGGGGATCAAACTGTTCACAGTATTCCAGGTGTGGTCAAACTAGTGCCTTGTGTAGTTTTAGCAAGACTTCCCTATTTTTATACTCCATTCCCTTTGCCTTCTTAATTACCTGCTGAACATGCATGCTAGTTTTGTGATTTATGCAGGAGGATCCCAAATCTCTCTGGTGCAGCTTTCTGCAGTCTTTCTCCATTGAAATAATATTCAGCTCCTTTATTCTTCCTACCAAAGTGCATAACTTCAAATTTTCCTACATTATGTTCCATCTGCCAAGTTTTTTGCACTCACCTAACCTGTCTATATCCCTCTGTAGGCTTGGTGTCATCCTAGGGCAGAACAGTGGCATAGTGGTTCGCACTGCTGCCTCACAGCTCCAGGATCCCGGGATCAATTCCGGCCTCTGGTGACTGTCTATGTGGAGTTGTATTTTCTCCCCGTGATTGCATGGGTTTCCTCTGGGTGCTCCGGTTTCCTCCCATAGTCTAAAGATGTGCAGGTTAGGTGGATTGGCCATGCTAAATTACCCCTTAGTGTCCAAAAGGTTAGGTCAGGTTACTGGGTTACAGGGATAGGGTGGAGTCGTGGGCTTCAGTACGGTGTTCTTTCCAAGGGCTGGTACAGACTCGATGGGTCAAATGACCTCCTTCTGCACTGTAAATTCTACGATTCTATGCTCCTCACCACTTGTCTTCCCACCTACTTTTGTGTCATTTGCAAGTTTGGCAATAGTGCATTAATTTCCCCCGTCCAAGTCATTAATAAATATTGCAAATAATTGTGGCCCCAGCACAGATCCCTGTTGCATTCTACTAGTTACAAGTTGCTCCCTGAAGATGTCCCTCTTATCCCAACTCTCTGCCTTCTATCAATCAGTTAGCCAATCCTCTATCCATGATAATATACCACCCCCAAAATCATGAGCTCTTATCTCAAGTAGCCTTTTGTGCTGTACATTATCAAAATCTTTTGGAAATCTAAGAATATTACACCTACTGGTCCCCCTTCATCTATCATTTATTGCTATTGTACTTATTACATAGCGTATTAACAAAGCTACCCCACCACCTTTCCCTTCCCGCCTGTCCTTATGAAGAGAGACATACCCCTGAATATTTAGTTCCCAGTTTTGATCTTTCTATAACCACATCTCTGTGACGGCTACAAGATCATACCATTAACCTCACTTTGTGCCGCTAATTTCTTCATGTATGCCGAATGCTATGTGCATTAAGTAAAGAACCATCAATTTTGCCTTATTACCAGTTTTTCCCTTTTGACCCTATTTGTTGCTGTTTTTTAATTTTTCCTTCCTTTTACACTTTGGGTATCTTTACCCAAATAGCTACCTTGCAATGCTGTTGTATCCTTTTGCTTTGCAAATCTCCATATCCCCTCTACAGAACCGCTGCCACCTCGATTTAGAGTAAAGCCTTACTATAAATCCAATCCTTTTCTTCTATTCTCAGACGGTCAAACTGTAGTTGACCAAGGAATGCATGTTGGGAACAAACCTTAAGCTGAACCCCAAAAGACATCTCCCTCTGAAGCAGTAGCAATTTCTCAAAGTTTTGACGCAATGTTTAGTTTTCAAGGATACGTTTTGAGGAGCCAGGGAGAGAAGTGAAGAGAGTTTAAACTCACCTCCAGGTACAGCAGAGTGCAGTCAGAAGAACTACAGATAAAAGAGCAATGCCGGCAATGACCAAGAAATGGATCAGGTTGTCTTGGTCCCAGTGTTTTATCAAGCTTCGAAAATCAGCATCTTGGCCAGCTTTAAACTGGTAGAGAAGGAGGAAGCCACGTCCTCGATCTGTGGTGGTGATCAGCTCCACCACCACCTCCACCATCTCCAGGGAAGAACCAAACATCAATGTCTTGTTGACGGGAGTGTTAGGTCCGCAAAAGCGGGCAGAGAATGTGATTAGATCGGAAATATACAAAACATCATTTGGACAGACTTCAGGAGATGCGTAGGGCGTCACTTTTGTCGCAGGGATCGTTGTGACTGCAGTTGTATTATTTACTTGTTGCACTTCAAGATGGTCAATTTCCAGCCCCTCCTCACTTTGTTTTTCATTGTTGAATCTTGGGTCTACATTACCGTCCTTGTAATCACCAAAATCAGAAATTGGATCACTCAAATTTAACTCGGCCTTATCGGAATCAAGCGGTCGGTCTGTGACGGGGAAATCTGGTCTTAATGGCAGCGCCTTAACCATCTCGAACTTTGCGGACTCCGCCTGCGCCCCCACCCGATTGCCTTCAGCTTTATGGGATTGGGTCACAGAGTAGGCACCATCAAAAGCTTTGGAATTAGAAATATTGGTCTCATTAAAAAACGCCATTATTCTTCCATCTTGAACGGATTCCTTTGTTTGAGGGTACAGGTTATTGGACTCTCGACTCTGTTCAGTGTCCCCACTATCCAATGACCCAGAAACAGAAATCTCCCCACCTACCATCACAGAGGTTGAAGGTTCGCCAAGTGGGGTTCTATCATTATGTGGATTCTCGAACACATCAAAATCAAAAACTTCCAAAACGAGACGGACGCCGGCCGGAATGAAGAACTGCCATAAACAGTGTGTGCCGGGAAGGTAACTTGCAGGAAAGCCAGGAGAGAGGATAATACCTTGAGCTTCAGAATCAACAATGGCACCACACGAATAATAGACCTGAAAGTAAAATATTGCATGAGATCACCAAGGCAACCCATGATTTTTCAATTACTTCCGAGCTCTAATTTCCTTTTCCATATGAACGGCTTGCCTGAAGATATCATGAAATAATCTTAGTAAAATATCACTCAACCTAGGACAAGCTGGATGAGGGGAGGCAGTGGTGTAGTGGTATTGTCGCTGAACTATTGTCACTGAACTACAACAGAATTGCAAGGTAGCTATTTGGGTAAAGATGCCCAGGTTCGAATCCCACCAGGGCAGATGGTGGAATTTGAATTCAATAAAAATCTGGAATTAAAAGTTTAATGTTGACCATGAAACCATTGTCGATTGTTGTAATAACCCATCTAGTCTATTGTCCTTTAAGAGAAGGAAATCTGTCATCCTTACCTGGTCTGGCCTACATGTGACTCCAGACACACAGCAATGTTGTTGACTTTTAACTGCCCTCAAGGGCAATTAGGGATGGGCAATAAATGCTGGCACAGCCAGCGATGCCCACCTCCCATGAACGAATAAAAAACAACTAAACAAGGAGGGATTGGAGATGCTCATAGACGACACAAATATAATCAATGTTCTCTTAATTTCGGTATTTTCTGGGGCGGCACGGTGGAGCAGTGGTTAGCACTGCTGCCTCATGGCACCGAGGGCCGGGGTTCGATCCTAGCCCCCGGGTTATTGTCCATTTGCAGTTTGCACATTCTCCACATGTTTGCATGGGTCACACCCCCACAACCCAAAGATGTGCAGCGTAAGTAGTTGCCCCTTAATTGAAAAAAAATTGGCTATTTAAAAATATGAATAATTTTGGTATTTTCCCTCACACTGGATATTGGCTGAATGCTGATCAATAACATCTACAGCTCCAAGACAGGTTAAAGTTATAGCCTCAGCTGCAGCTCATGTGTTAGATGTCAATTTCCTAAATTCCCTCAAGCAAGAGCTGGGCAGGTTCTGGCTGGGATGGAGATCGCCTCTTACAAGAGGGTAGGTCAAGGAATCATTATAAATGGAGCAATCTCCTGGGCTAGTTTCGATCATCTGAGGGAATTGGAGAGGAACTTTCCAGATTTGCCTCCCACTTTGGCCTGGGTATTCGTTTTTTGCCTCTCCAAGGAGATCACATGGTTTTGGGTGGGATAAGGAGTGGGGATATATCGTGATGCACAAGATGTCACTGTGGATGGACCAATGTCATTGCTCACACAACATTAACAGTGACGCACAAGCCATCCAGAGCATCCTCACAGTTCAGAGTGGTTTTACTCAAGAAAGATTCATTGGCCACCATTGTGGAGTGGCTCTGGGAGACAAAGAGAATCGGTTTTACTTGGACCCATCCTTTCATTAGAAATCCTGAAGTAAATAACTGTAGGCATAACTAGGCCTTTGGCATAGTGGTAGCATTCCTGAATTCAGGTTAGAGTACAGGGTTTCAACCCTGCTCCACAGTCCAAGGAGTTCAGACAGAATTTCCAGCTCCGAACCCTGTGTTGACATCCAATGGAATAACATCAGGTGGAGGTAGGGGTGGGTTTCCCCTCTCCCCAACATTGGTGGGCTGTAGCGTCCCATAAAAACCCTTCCACCCTAAAGAATTAACCCCCTCTAGTGACTGGGATAAAGATGGGTGCAACCATAGAAGGAGTGCTCACATCACAGATAACATTGTGTCTCATCAGTAATGTAGCGTGCGCTCTGTATCAACCACAATGTTAGGTGTCAACTAATACATACACTAATAAAAGAACACATTTTGAAACTATTAACATTTTTCTATACTTAAAAAGAAGTTTGCAACTACCAGATGTGACAGATGTGCTTGAAAATCTCCTAAAGAACAAAACCCAGCATGGCAACTTTAATCTTCAGTCTTTGAACATACCAGGGTTCCTTCAAAGTCCCATTTTAATTTAAACCACTTGTCACCACATTAAAAAGGGGTTGATTTCAGCAAACAATTTGAACAATTGCTGATCCAGCCGAGATAATAACAAGAACTAGTTATTCTTCTACATTTCCAAAATAAGCTGTGTAAACAGAAGATCGAGTTGGTCAGTTTCTCATTTCTGAGCAATAATGTGCCCTTAACAAAATCTCATAAGGACGATGCCACCTCTGAAATGGGAGATAATAAATGATGCACTGGATCAGGCTGGTCATGGAGAAAAGCGAATGGAATTGAAGCAAAATCCACGGCCTGGCCATTTGAGGGTAAATGCTAAAGTCTGCCTAATAATAATAATCTTTATTAGTGTCACAAGTGGGCTTACATTAACACTGTAATGAAGTTACTGTGAAAATCCCCTCGTCACCACATTCCGGCGCCTGTTCGGGAACAAAGAGGGAGAATTCAGAATGTCCAATTTACCTAACAAGCACGTCTTTCGGGATTTGCGGGAGGAAACCGGACACCAGGAGGGAAACCCACACACACACAGGGAGAATCTGCAGACTCCACACAGACAGTGACCCAAGCCGGGAATCGAGCCTGGGACCCGAGCGCTGTGAAGCAACAGTGCTAACCACTGTGCTACCGTGCCGTCCAAAGGATTCCAGTGTAGCTTCCGGGCAGCCACAAAGTTCCCCGTCAGGGAATTGAACCCCAGTCTCCCGCGTGACAGGAGGGGATAGTAACCACTATACTAACGAGGAACTGCACTACCTCCCTTCAGTGTTAACCCTACCAAAGTTGGCGGGTTCAGGGGGAACTCACCCACAGCAACTTACATTATAATCAAACAAGATTTTAAAACAGTTATCTTCCAAGAATCCGTAAATTCTGGAAAAGCCCCAGAGGATTGGAAAACTGCCAATTTACCACCCTTCTTCAAAAAGGGAAACAAAAAACAAGTTGCTACTATAGGCCAGTTAGCTTAACATCGGTCATTGAGAAAATATGAAGGATGTAATAGCAGATCATTTAGAAATACATAATATCAAGCATAGCTTCATAAAGGGGAAATCATACCTGACAAATTGATTTGAATTCTTTGACATGGTAATGGGCAGGATGGAGAGTAGATGTCATATACTTGAATTTTGAAAAAGCTTTCGAGAAGGTACCACGCAAAAGGTGGACTTAAGATAAGTTTCCATGATATTGGGGGTAGTACATTAGCATAGATACAGGATTGGCTAACTGATAGAAGTCAGAGAGTTGGGATAAGAGGGGCATTTTCAGGATGGTAAACTGTATCTAGTGGAGTGCCACAAGGGTCATCAATATTGGTGTCACAATTATTTACAATATACATTAAGATTTGGATGAGGGAAGTGAATGCACTATTGCAAGAGGACACAAAAATAGATGGGAAGGCAATTGGGGAGGGTGACACAAAGAGTCCACAGAGGGATATAGACAGGTTAAGTGAGTGGGCAAAAAAACTCAGCAGATGGAATATAATGTAGGAAAATGTGAAGTTATGCACTGTGGCAGGAAGAATAAAGGAGCTGAATGTTATTTAGATGGAGAGAGACTGCAGAAAGCTGCAGCAAAGATGGATTTGGGGATTATAGTGCATAAATCACATAAAGCTAGCACAGAAGTTCAGCAGGTCATAGGAAAGGCAAAGGGAATGGAGTATAAAAATAGGGAAGTCTTTCTAAAACTGTACAAGGCACCAATTAGAACACATCTGGAATAGTGTGAACAGATTTGGTCCTCTTACACAAGGAAAGATATACTGATATTGGAGACAGCCCAGAGAAGGTTCACTATGTTGATCCCAGGTATCGAGAGATTCTTTTAGGAGGGAAAATTGAGTCTGTACTCATTGGTGTTTAGAAGAACGAGGCGACCTTATTGAGACATAAAGGATTCTCAAGGGGTTTGACAGAGTAGATGCCAAGAAGTTATTTCTCCTTGTGGGCGAGTCTAGGACCAGAGGGCATAATCTCAGAGTAAGGGGGTCATACAGTGCAGAAGGAGGCCATTCGGCCCATCGAGTCTGCACCGGCTCTTAGAAAGAGCACCCTACCCAAGGTCAACACCTCCACCCGATCCCCATAACCCCACCCAACACTAAGGGCAATTTTGGACACTAAGGGCAATTTATCATGGCCAATCCACCTAAACCAGGGTCACCCATTTAAAACAGAGATGAGGAGGAATTTCTTCTCTCAGAGGGGAGTGAATCTGTGGAATTCTTTACCACAGAGAGCTGTAGAGTTTGGGCCGTTAAGTATATTCAAAACTGAGAGAGCCAGATTTTGAATCAGTAAGGCAATCAAGGGGTACGCGATAGTGGAGTTGAGGATTATCAGATCAGTCATGATCGCATTGAATGGCAGAGTAGACTCAATGGGCCGAATGGCCTACTTCTGCTCCTACCTCAGGCCAAACAAGAAGATAATAGGACAGGTTATCAATGAGGTTGGGGATTTTAGAGTGTCCTTAAAAAGAAAAGAGACAGAGAAGTTTAGGAAGAAGACGTCAAAGCTTAGGGACCAAGCAGCTGAATGTACGACAATGATGCAGCAATTAATAATCGGGGAAGTGCAAGAGTCCAGAATTAGTACAACGTAGAGTTGTTGGAATGTTAGAGAACTGGAGGAGATTATTGGGATAGGGAGGGAATGAGGCTATAGCAGGTTTTGAACACATAAATGCATGTTTTAAAACTGAAGAGTTGATATGTTTAATTATACCGGGTATGTCCCTGCACCAATACGGGCGACTCAGTGGCACAGTAGTTAGCACTGCTGCCTCACAGCACATAGGACCCGAGTTCGATTCCAACCTCGGGTGACTGTCTGTGTGGAGTTTACACTTCTTCCCATGTCGGCGTGGGTTTCCTCCCACAATCCAAAGATGTGCCGGATAGGTGGAGTGGATATGCTAAATTGTCCCTAGGTGGGGTTAAAAAAGATTGGGTGGGGATTGGACCTAGCTTACGGTGCTCTTTCAGAGGGTCGGTACAGACTCTATGGGCTGAATGGCCTCCTTCTGCACGGAAGGGATTCCATGACTCTCTCGGTGGGGATCACCGGTCCAGGAAGCGGAAACAACTGATGGGGCGAGAGGTAAACTAAGGACCAGTAAATCCCTGTAAAATTTGAAATGTCTTTGCTCGCTCTCGCCTTAGGTGAGCCCCACAACTCATGGTGCCAGTCTCACTCCAGGAACAAGTAAAATCCCTTCTGCTGGCCACAGCCCCTCTTAACTCAGAGACCGGTGCAGACTTCATCCCATTCAAGACTACATCAAAACTGCTGGGCACCAGGTGTGTCCAGGTCATGGGCTTATGTTATATTCCATCCTCTGTACTCCTTCCAGACTGGATTGAAGGAAAGTGCTGGAAGAATGCTGGAAAATTGCCAATGGGGATTCTGGTTTACAGCGCTGTTTTGACCCCACATGTTAATCAGTAAATGATGTTTCATAGAAAATCAATTTAATGGCATTTTGTTGAAGCTTTTCATCTTGCAGCCATCAGGGCAATCAGAAGAATACCAATGTCAGGAGAATCAACAGCTTTCACTGGATGAAAAAATAGTGTGCGCTGATTGGTTGACAAGTGGACTTTGGTAGAGGCGATGCTATGGAGAATGTACCAGTTGATGGTGACTGATAGTTAACTGCCAAGCATTGTGAAATTTAAGCCAGACAGCTTGACTCTATTTGGTCAAGGCATGGACCCGTGAAATGAACCAACGAATAGCTGTCACTTATAGTTCAGCTGAAACAGGTGGACATATTCTTTCTGTCTGTAAAGAATAGGGCCCTGTGTATTGGTATATGTAGCTTCAAGTACATGAAAATGTGCCACACTGAGTCAGACCGACAGTCGTAAACTGGTGCTCAGCGTAATTCTTAGTATACCGAGGGCTATTTAGTAAATGTTGTCCAGTTGCAGAACTGCAATCCATTTTTTAAAACTAAATTTAAAGTACCCAATTCTTTTTTTCCCCCCAATCAAGGGGCAATTTAGCGTGACCAATCCACTTACCCTGCACATCTTTTAGGTCGTGGGGTTGAGACCCACGCAGACACTGGGAGAACGTGAAAACTCCACGTGGACAGTGACCTGGGGCCGGGATTGAACCCCAGTCCTCAGCTAACCACTGAGCCACCATGCCGCCCCAGAATCACATTTCATGTTGGACCGGGTTTTGCAAGCACAGGCTGGTTGAGTGTAGTCTGTACTTTGCCCATTGTGAGCAATGACAGGAAAATGCTGTTTGATAGGATCTGCCAGTCTTTGGGGATGTATCACCTACATACCTAGTGTCACACTGGCACTGAAATAATATACACATTGTGTCACAGGCAGAATGTCTTATTGGCCCATTTCTGTGCAGGTAGAAAGAACATTGCGCTCAGCTAAAGAAAATAAGCAATGGCCATTCTTTGGTTCATGCCTCAGGGCAACGACATGACCAGAGTCAAACTGCCTGGTTTAAATTTCAAACCATTCTTGGCAGTTAACTATCAGTTACCATCAACTGGTGCATTCTTCAGAGTAATGCCTCTACCGATTGGAGTCCAGGTGACAATCAGCACTCTAATGCAGTACAAAGTTGTTGCTTCTCCTGACGTTAGTATCTTGCAATTGTTCTGATGAGTACAAGACACCAGCTTCGGCAGAAATACTTTATCAGCAAATCTCAAAAAAGACTTGGTATTGCTGAAAAAGACTTTAAGCTTCTCACACGTCAGTGTCCTGTATCAAATACAAATGCTTCTCGACTTCAGCTTTAACTGGAATTTGTAACTGCACAAACCAGGGATTCAATAATGAGGCAGCACGGTAGCATTGTGGATAGCACAATTGCTTCACAGCTCCAGGGTCCCAGGTTCGATTCTGGCTTGGGTCACTGTCTGTGCGGAGTCTGCACATCATCCCCGTGTGTGCGTGGGTTTCCTCCGGGTGCTCCGGTTTCCTCCCACAGTCCAAAGATGTGCAGGTTAGGTGGATTGGCCAGGATAAATTGCCCCTTAGCGTCCAAAAGTGCCCTTAGTGTTGGGTGGGGTTACTGGGTTATGGGGATAGGATGGAGGTGTTGACCTTGGGTGGGGTGCTCTTTCCAAGAGCCGCTGCAGACTCGGTGGGCCGAATGGCCTCCTTCTGCACTGTAGATTCTATGATAATGAATCTCACAAGAGCTCTTAAAAACTCTCAACATTCAATTGATGAAATAAGGACCATGTAAAAAGTCTAACAGCAAAGTCAAAACCACTCGACTCAAGTGTCAGTTTCAGTTGCACGAATATGCTTTGATGCAAATGGTTTCTAACAGAACCTTTGTCTGTGGAAGTTTAAAAACGTAAAAGCAAATTTTTTGCCCCATTTTAAAAGCCCACAAAATAACTCTGGATCAAAGCATTTTCACACCAAGGCCTGCAGTTACTGTATAAACACTCTATAAAGACTCTCTGTCTGTAGCACAAGCGTGCAAAGACCAGTGGGGAAAGCAGCAAGTGGGGATTTCGGGCAGGTTTCCACAAGGGCGACTATAGGTACATGGGCCGTATTCATATGTTATAGCAGAGGAAATGCAGCATGAATGGCATTTTATGATATGACCTTGGCAGCATCAATGTTGTCAAGTTACACACTCTGGGGCACCAAAGAGGGGATCAGTATTGGCAGCAAATGCACTCACCTCTTCTTCCAAAAGTAGGTTTCCGGAGTTATAATTCTGCATTGATATACAAAACTAGGCATTCGACCTACTGCTCCACATTGATATTTAAGCTCTCCAACCCTCTCGACATCTTTCTATTCCTTTGAGGGCAGCACGGTAGCACAGTGGTTAGCACTATGACTTCACAACAGCTTCACAGCGCCAAGGTCCCAGGTTCGATTCCCGCTTGGGTCACTGTCTGTGTGGAGTCTGCATGTTCTCCCCGTGTGTGTGGGGGTTTCCTCCGGGTGCTCCGGTTTCCTCCCACAAATCCCGAAAAACTTGCTATTAGGTAATTTGGACATCCTGAATTCTTGCTCCGTGTACCCGAACAGACGCCGGAATGCGGCGACTAGGGGATTTTCACAGTAACTTCATTGCAGTGTTAATGCAAGCCTACTTGTGACAATAAAGATTATTAATTATTATTCTCCCTTGAGCACTTATCTAGCTTTTCCTCCGAATGTATTGATGCTATTCATCTCAACCACTGCCTGTGACAGAAGTTCACTTCTCACCATCCTCTGGGTAAAGACGTATCCCCTGAAGGCCCGGTTAGGTTGATCAGTATCGGAGTACAACCCCTAATTCTGGCCCACCACAAGTGGAAGCATCTTCTCTACATTTACCCGTTCAAACCATTGCAATAATCTTTAATACACGAGTGGGATAAGGAGGACGAGGGAAACAGGGAGATGGGGAAACCTTCACCCTCTTCACTTAAGGAGCGAATGTTTGCAGTGCAAAAAGAGAGAATACGGCAATTAGATGTTTGATTCAGAAAGGAACAAGGAACCGGTAGGTGCAGGAATGAGAATAATAATATTTATTAGCGTCACAAGTAGGCTTACATTAATAATGCAATGAAGTTACTGTGAAAATCCCCTAGTCGCCACATTCCGGCACCTGTTCGGGTACACGGACGGAGAATTCAATGTTCAATTCACCTGACAAGCACGTCTTTCGGGACTTGTGGGGGGAAACCGGAGCACCCGGAGGAAAGCCACGCCGACACGGGGAGAACGTGCAGACGCCGCACAGACAGTGACCCAAGCCGGGAATCGAAACTGGGACCCTGGCGCTGTGAAGTAACAGTGCTAACCACTGTGTTACCATGCCACCTGTGCACATGTTAGTCCTACACCATTCCTGGAACAAGGCTGGTGAACCTTGGTTGCAGTCCCTCTTTGGCAAAAGATCCTTTCTGGGATAAGGGGACCAAAACTGCACACAATACCCCAACTGCATTCTAACAATTGAAGCAAGACCTTATGACTCCTGTCCTTAACCCTGTTGCTATACCTTCCATTAACCTTCCTAATAGCTTGCTGAACCTGAAGGCACGTTCAGCCTTGTTAGCCTTCAGTGACTTATGGACAAGGACACCCAGGTCCGTTTGTACATCTACACTTTCTAATTTATTACCATTTATGAAGGCGGCACGGTGACGCAGTGGTTAGCACTGCTGCCTCACGCACTGGGAGACACAATGGTTAGCACTGCTACCTCACGGCATCGAGGACCCGGATTCGATCCCGGCTCACTGTCCATGTGGAGCTTGCACATTCTCCCCGTGTTTGCGTAGGTCTCACCCCCACAACCCAAAGATGTGCAGGTTAGGTGGATTGGCCACGCTAAATTGCCCCTTAATTGTAAAAAAAATAATTGGGTACTTTAAATTTATTTTTTGAAAAATTACCATTTAGGAAATGCTCTTTACCAGACTAATACCTGAAATGGGTGAGTGATCTTCGGAGGGGAAGGTTGGAAAGACTAGGCTTGTACCTGGAGGTTAGAAGAGTTAAGAAGCAATTTGATTGAAACACGGGGGGTGGTGGTGGGGGGGCGGGGGGGCCTGGTGTTTCCTCTTGTGGGAGAATCTAGAACTGGGGGGGGGGGGGGGCACTGTTTAAAAATAAGGGATCGCCCATATAAAACAGAAATTGTTTTTTTCCATTCAGAGGTTGGAGAGTGGAACTCTCTTCCTGAAGGAGAGAACCTGACATTATCCTGTTTTCCCAACTCACACCTCCCACCCCTGCCCCACTTCAAATCTGCTGCCAAGGGGATGGGAAAATTCACGCCAAAGCCGCCAATGTTGACGCATTACATCAATTGGAGCTTTCAAGACGGAGATTCATAGATCTTTTTATGAAGTAACTGAAAAAAGGAATGTGGAGCAAAGGTAGATAAATAGAATTAAGTTGCAGTTCCACAATTTAAATGCATGGCAAACCAGGTTCCAGGACCGGAATGACCTCCTCGTGTTCACACACAAAATTCCAAAAAACAAATTTAAAAATGCCAACTGTAGGATTACTTTTGAAAGTATTTTTTTAAATTAACCTGTCGATGAAAGGTTTCAGCAGTGATTTAGTCTAGGGTTTTGTCTGCACCCATTTTAAAAATTAACCCAAATCATTTTTTCTCCCAATTAAGGGGCAATTTAGCGTGGCCAATCCACCTACCCTGGACATCTTTGGGTTGTGGGGGTGAGACCCACGCAGACACGGGGAGAATGTGCAAACTCCACAAGGACAGTGACCCAGAGCCGGGATTGAACCCGGGTCCTCGACGCCGTGAGGCAGTAGTGCTAACCACTGTGCCACCGTGCTGCCCCTTGTCTGCACACCTTAATAGTGATTAATAAAAAGTTGTCAAAAATGCACAAGGAAGTTCAAAACAAGTGCCTCAGCAAATTGTTAATGCGTCATTTGAAATAGATTTCAGAATGAACATTCTTTTCATGATTTCCTGCTCAGCGTTAGCCCCACCTCTATCGTCCTCTTGTGTATCAGAATTGGGGCAAAGTGCTTGGCCATCAGTTAAATGAAAATTATGACAAAAATTAAAACGAAAATGGTCCAACCAAAAATTAATGAATGTGCTAGAAGTTCAGTAATCACGTGTTTGTAACACCAGCACTAGATTCGCTGAATTTAGAACAGGAGATGGTGACCATGAACCCATTGTCGATTGTTGGAAAAAAAACCATCTTGTTCACTAAAGTCGTTTAGGGCAGAAACTCTGCCACCCTCAGCTGCTCTGGCCCACATGTGACTCCAGACCAACAGCAATATGCTTGACTCTTAAATGCCCTCTGAAATTGCCCTCTGAAATTGTCTAACAAACTCAGTTGAAGGGCAATTAGGGATAGGCAATAAATGTTGGTCCAGGCTGTGACACCCACAGCCCCATAAATCCCACAATTTCCCGTTAATTTAGTTTGCTCCAGCACGGCGGAGCACATTTATTTTTCCTCGGAGCATAGTGAATTTTTAAAAAAAATTAATTTACGGGGGTGTGTGTGTCGCTGGTTAGGCCAGCATTTATCGCCCATCCCCAGTTGCCCTTTAGAAGGCGATGGTGGGTTGCCTTCTTGATACCTGGAGGTATAGGCGCACCCACTGTGCTGTTAGGGAGGGAGTTCCAGGATGTTGCCCCAGCAACAGTGAAGGAACGGCGATATATTCCCTGGTCAGGGCGATATTTTTCCAAGTCAGGGTGGTGAGTGACTTGGAGGGGAACCTCCAGGTGGTGGGGTTCCAAGTATCTACTGCTCTTGTCCTTCTAGATGGTAGCTGTCACGGGTTTGGAAGGTGGTGACAAAGGAACCTTAAGTGAGTTACTGCCGTGCATCTTGTAGAAGGTACACACGGCTTCCACTGTTTGTCAGTGGTGTAGGGTTTGAATGTTTGTGAAAGGGGCGGCTTTGCCCTGGATGGTGAAGATTCTGGAATATTGTTGGAGTTGCACTCATCCAGACAAGTGGAGAGTATTCCATTACACTCCTGCCTTGTGTCTCGTAGATGATGGACAGGCATGGGGGGGAGGGGTCAGGAGGCGAGTTATTCACCATAGGATTCCTCGCCTTTGACTTGCCCTTGTAGCCACCAGTATCAATATGGCTAGTCCAGTATCAATGTGGGCTAGTCCAGTACAGTTTCTGATCAATCTAGGATGTTGATGGTAGGGGATTTAGCGATTGTAATGTCATTGAATATCAAGGGGCGATGGTTTGATCTTCTCTTGCAGGAGATGGTCATTCGCACCACAAAGTGCCAGGCAATGTAACTTGCCACTTGCCAGTCTAAGCCTGGATATTGTCCAGGTCTTGCTGCATTTGGATTGGATTGGATGTGTTTAATGTCACGTGTACCGAGGTACAGTGAACAGTATTTTTCTGCGAGCAGCTCAAACAGATCATTTAGTCCATGAAAATAAAAGAAAATACAAAATAGGGCAACACAAGGTACACAATGTAAATACATAGACAGCGGCATCAGGTGAAGCACACAGGCGTGTAATGTTAATCAGGTCAGTCCATAAGAGGGTCGTTTAGGAGTCTGGTGATAACGGGGAAGAAGCTGTTTTTGAGTCTGTTATAGAACATAGAACATAACAGCGCAGTACAGGCCCTTCGGCCCTCGATGTTGCGCCGACCTGTGAAACCACTCTAAAGCCCATCTATTCCCTTATCGTCCATATGTCTATCCAATAAGGGGCAGCACGGTAGCATTGTGGATAGCACAATTGCTTCACAGCTCCAGGGTCCCAGGTTCGATTCCGGCTTGGGTCACTGTCTGTGCGGAGTCTGCACATCCTCCCAGTGTGTGCGTGGGTTTCCTCCGGGTGCCCCGGTTTCCTCCCACAGTCCAAAGATGTGCAGGTTAGGTGGATTGGCCATGATAAATTGCCCTTAGTGTCCAAAATTACCCTTAGTGTTGGGTGGGGTTGCTGGGTTATGGGGATAGGGTGGAGGTGCTGACCTTGGGTAGGGTGCTCTTTCCAAGAGACGGTGCGGACTCGATGGGCCGAATGGCCTCCTTCTGCACTGTAAATTCTATGATAATCAATGACCACTTGAATGCCCTTAGTGTTGGTGAGTCCACTACTGTTGCAGGCAGGGCATTCCACGTCCTTACTACTCTCTGAGTAAAGAACCTACCTCTAACATCTGTCTTATATCTATCTCCCCTCAATTTAAAGCTATGTCCCCTCGTGCTAGACATCACCATCCGAGGAAAAAGGCTCTCACTGTCCACCCTATCCAATCCTCTGATCATCTTGTATGCCTCAATTAAGTCACCTCTTAACCTTCTTCTCTCTAATGAAAACAGCCTCAAGTCTCTCAGCCTTTCCTCATAAGATCTTCCCTCCATACCAGGCAACATTCTAGTAAATCTCCTCTGCACCCTTTCCAATGCTTCCACATCCTTCCTATAATGTGGCGACCAGAATTGCACGCAATACTCCAAATGCGGCCGCACCAGAGTTTTGTACAGCTGCAACATGACCTCATGGTTCCAAAACTCAATCCCTCGACCAATAAAAGCTAACACACCGTACGCCTTCTTAACAACCCTCTCAACCTGGGTGGCAACTTTCAGGGATCTATGTCCATGGACACCGAGATCTCTCTGTTCATCCACACTGCCAAGAATCTTACCATTAGCCCAGTACTCTGTCTTCCTGTTATTCCTTCCAAAATGAATCACCTCACACTTTTCTGCATTAAACTTCATTTGCCACCTCTCAGCCCAGCGCTGCAGCTTATCTATGTCCCTCTGTAACTTGTAACCTCCTTCCGCACTGTCCACAACTCCACCGACTTTAGTGTCATCTGCAAATTTACTCACCCATCCTTCTACGCCCTCCTCCAGGTCATTTATAAAAATGACAAACAGCAGTGGCCCCAAAACAGATCCTTGTGGTACACCACTAGTAACTGGACTCTAGTCTGAACATTTCCCATCAACCACCACCCTTTGTCTTCTTCCAGCTAGCCAATTTCTGATCCAAACTGCTAAATCACCCTGAATCCCATGCCTCCGTATTTTCTGCAGTAGCCTACCGTGGGGAACCTTATCAAACGCTTTACTGGAATCCATATACACCACATCAACTGCTTTACCCTCATCCACCTGTTTGGTCCCCTTCTCAAAGAACTCAATAAGGTTTGTGAGGCACAACCTACCCTTCACAAAACCGTGTTGACTATCTCTAATCAAATTGTTCCTTTCCAGATGATTATACATCCTATCCCTTATAAACCTTTCCAAGATTTTGCCCACAACAGAAGTAAGGCTCACTGGTCTATAGTTACCGGGGTTGTCTCTACTCCCCTTCTTGAACAAGGGGACAACATTTGCTATCCTCCAGTCTTCTGGCACTATTCCTGTAAACAAAGATGACTTAAAGATCAAAGCCAAAGGCTCAGCAATCTCCTCCCTAGCTTCCCAGAGAATCCTAGGATAAATCCCATCCAGCCCAGGGGACTTATCTATTTTCACACTTTCCAGAACCGCTAACACCTCCTCCTTATGAACCTCAAGCCCTTCTAGTCTAGTAGCCGGAATCTCAGTATTCTCCTCGACAACATTGTCTTTTTCCTGTGTGAATACTGACGAAAAATATTCATTTAGCACCTCTCCTATCTCCTCGGACTCCAAGCACAACTTCCCACTACTGTCCTTGACTGGCCCTACTCTTACCTTAGTCATTCTTTTATTCCTGACATATCTATAGAAAGCTTTAGGGTTATCCTTGATCCTACCTGCCAAAGATTTCTCATATCCCCTCCTGGCTCTTCTTAGCTCTCTCTTTAGGTCCTTCCTAGCTAACTTGTAACTCTCGAGCGCCCTAACTGAACCTTCATGTCTCATCTTTACATAAACCTCCTTCTTCCTCTTGACAAATGTTTCAACTGCTTTAGTAAACCACGGTTCCCTTGCTCGACCACTTCCTCCCTGCCTGACAGGTACATACTTATCAAGGACACGCAGTAGCTGTTCCCTGAACAAGCTCCACATTTCCATTGTGCCCATCCCCTGCAGTTTTCCTCTCCATCTGATGCATCCTAAGTCTTGCCTCATCGTATCATAATTGCCTTTCCCCCAGATATAACTCTTGCCCTGCGGTATATACCTATCCCTTTCCATCACTAAAGTAAACGTAATTGAATTGTGGTCACTATCACCAAAGTGCTCACCTACTTTGTTAGTGCGTGTTCTCAGACTTTTGTATCTCCTGCCCGATGGAAGAAATTGGAAGTGTGAGTAAGCCAGGTGGGAGGGGTCTTTGAATATGCTGCCCGCTTTCCCCAGGCAGCAGGAGGTGTAGATGGGATCAATGGATAGGAGGTTCGTGATGGACTGGGCGGTGTTCACGACTCTCTGAAGTCATTTGACATGGGCTGCTTCATTATCCAAGGAGTCACGAATGGTGCCGAACATCCCCACATCTGACCTTATGATGGAAGGGAGGTCATTGATGAAGCAGCTGAAGATGGTTGGGGCGAGGACACTACCCTGAGGAACTCCTGAAGTGATGTCCTTTAGCGGAGTTGATTGACCTCCAACCATCTTCCTTTATGCCAGGTAATAATAATAATCTTTATTGTCACATTCCAGCGCCTGTTCGGGTACACAGAGGGAGAATTGAGAATGTCCAAATCACCTAACAGCACGTCTTTCGGGATTTGGGAGAGGAAACTGGAGCACCCGGAAGAAACCCACGCAGACACGGGGAGAGACTCTGCACAGACAGTGACCCAAGCCGGGAATCGAACCTGGAACCGTGGTGCTATGAAGCAACAGTGCTAACCACTGTGCTACCATGCCACTAATACATAGGGAACCGTGTTCGGCAAAAGGAAGATGTTTAAGCCTGTTGCCTTATTTGAATTACCTGGGAGGAGTTAAAAGTTCCCAGTTGCTTTTACCATGCAATGCCTCAGCCAATCAGAGTTGACTTACTAACCAATAGGTATCCTTTTCTGCTGCAGTCTAAAAATTGTGATGGTTTGAAATTTGGCATTCTTGCCATTTGTCCTGATGAGTGCGAAAGAAAAAGCTTTGGCAACATGTGTCACTTTTCAGTGAAAAGTAAACCGCAGTAGTGGGATAGGTCTTACTAACTGAGGGTGGGAAGAGTTCCCATTCACCCGCCCCAGCTGGCGCATTTTCCTGCTCACATTTTCACGTGTTCCCCATGCAAGGAGAGTTAACAGGGCGGAAGGAACAGACTTGCCCATGCTGCTGGCTGGGAGCGCAGAATGGAGAGAAAATGCACGCAATTCTCAGAGCCCAAGGACATCAAACCAGAAACTCAATATTACTGAAACAAAAGGCAACATTTATCACAGCCCCTTCAGGCAGATAATTGAAGAGGAGGAGGAGAAGGTTTAAAAAGGAACGAGCAAAACAAGCGTTAAAATTGGGTCATTCCATATGCTGTTCCCCCTCCTGTTAGTGTTTTGACACGGGGTTTTATTTATTTTTTAAATCTCCCCTTCATTAATAAAATAGGTCTGGCAAATGTACACAGCACCTTGTGAAAATCAGCTCCCCTCCTACCCAGATCCATTAAAGCCTCAATGCGCATTTATTGTCCCAGTTAAACACTCATTCTTACTGGAGTCAGTCAATTTACACATGGACCAATATATGGTAATAATTGAAACCTTCCTCAGCGAGTCCCTGGATGTTAGGGACAACTTCTAAAAATAGCCTGGGGAGGAAATGAAAGTTACTCCAAGCCCCCAAAAAGCCCCTCTAGTTTTGTTTTTAAAGACGAAAGGCTAATTCTGAGCTCGGATCTCATACAGATTTATATTAGAAGTTAAAACCGAGTGACCGGCTCAATAATAAACACTCGCTCTTATTAAAAACGGCGTCTCTCCGCAGAGCTGAATGTATATTGCTCCAGCAGCAAATGGTTTGATTTCCAGACTTTGTTTGAATGTGAAACAGATTTTAACTACCGTCATTTTTTTTTCTGTAACAGTTTAAACTCCCTCCCCAATGCTTATGGAAGTCTGCAAGTGGTTTGTTTAGGGAAGAGGTCGATGATGTGCTAATCTGTTTACAACACGTTATTCTGCTTTGCAGCGTGTTAACAAATTAATTATGCGCATTTGTTTTTACCAAGATGAAATGACTAATCGGTATATTGCGCAAAAGTTGCTGCTTTTATTCCACCTACCCTGCGGGACGTGGTCTCCACACTCCAGATGCTACAAGTTGTCACCAGAATCCCGATTCGCAACAACTTCACAGCCCAGCTCCTCGCCATGGTGGGTATTCTCAGCCCAGCTTCCTTGTTTCATTCACCTGCATTTACAGAGGGAGCTGGGCTGAGGCGCGCCGCCCCGCGCGCGCACACACACGCACCGTCTTCAAACGGCAACAACAATCTGCTCCACATTTGCACAAAACAACCAAGTGGACGGACCGCCTTTTCCAGGGCCTCTTTAGGTTGCAGCTGATCCCTTGTTGCCCAGGCACAGCTTCCCCAGCTATTTCCAGTTACTGTTCTTGTCGCTGATTGTAAATGCAATATTTCTCTGTGTTCCATGTTGCAAACGTGCAGCTTGAGTTTTCAATGTCACATTGTGCCCAGTGGCCTGACCTTGGTATCACTGTGTTTGTTATATTGTCTGGAGGGAGGAGAGAGGATGTGGATATGACATTGGGTGGGACTCGCAAACTAGTAACAACAAATCACAGCATCCTGACTTGGAAAGATATTGCCTGCTGTGGATCTGTCAAAATTCTAGAGTTCCCTCCCTGATAGCACAGTGGGTGTACAGTAATGATACGCAAAAAGCAATTAGGTATACAATGTTATGCACAACCTCCAACCACTAGGGGGCAGTGTAAACCGACCGCGTGACCCTGTGGCTGGGGAGTTGGGAGTAGGTTGTGCTGGAGGATAGACACATTTTGCAGCAGCTCTACAATAGTTAATTCGTGTTCGTAGTTTATTATTTTATTTAAACTAGTTATCTTTATCACGCAGTTGTTTCATAATAAATTATTCAAACTAGATGTTCTGTAGTTCATCATTCACTTTGGCCACTCTACAAACATGACCAGTACCTACGCTACATAGACTGCAGTGGGTTCAAGAAGGCAGCTCACCACCTCCTTCTTAAGGGCAATTAGAGACGGGCATTAAATACTGCCCAAGCCAGTGACCATAATCCCATGAACAAAGGAAATACAATGATATTAATAACCTAAATGTTGGTAAAATGTCCCAAGGAACCTCACACTAGCTTAATCAGAAAAAAAAAGTATAGTTTAAACTTGGAATTAAACTGTTGATGCATCAAGTCCATCCAGATTAGCCCACAACTGTAGCTTCTGAGACAAAACCACACATTGTTATTAAATGCTCCAAATTCATTGAGGTATGAATAGCAAAATGTTAAAGATTAGTGAAGGATAGAGTGGGGCCCATAAGGGACAAGCGGGGTAAACTGCTCACTGAAGCAGTTTAGGAGGGTTTGGCAGTGGTACTAAATGAGTACTTTACTTCTGTCTTTACCACATTAGAAGATGGTGACAATGACCCAGTTGGTAATGTAGATGCGGGGCAGAACAGTGGGGCAGTGGTTAGCACTGCTGCCTCACGGCACTGAGGACCCGGGTTCGATCCCGGCCCCGAGTCACTGTCTGTGTGGAGTTTGCACATTCTCCCTGTGTCTGCGTGGGCCTCATCCCCACAACCCAAAAAGATGTACAGAGTAGGTGGATTGGCCACGCTAAATTGTCACTTAATTGGAAAGGAAATGGATTGGGCACTCTAAATTTATTTAAAAAAAAGAAAACGTGGGGGTGTTGAGCAACTGAGCAGTGTAGTGATAGACAAAGAAAAGGTGCTAAAAATGCTGGCAGCATTCCAGGTAGAGAAGTCGCCAGGCCCAGTTGGGATGCATCCTGGATTGCTGAGAGAGGTAAGGAAGCATATTGCGGAGCCGTTGACGGACAGGATTAATTCCAGGGGATTGGAGGATTGCAAATGTGACTCCGTTGTTTAAGAAAGGGGCAAAGAATAACCCAAGAAACTACAGACCTGTCAGCTTGGCATCAATAGTGGGAAAACTGAGGGCAGTATGGTGGCACAGTGGTTAGCACTGCTGCCTCACGGCTCCGACATCCCAGGTTTGATCCCGGGCCCGTGGAGTTTGCACATTCTCCACGTGTCTGCATGGTGTTCGCCCCCACAACCCTAAGATGTGCAGGGTAGGTAGATTGGCCACACTAAATTGCCTCATAATTGAAAAATGAATTGGGTACTTTAAATTTATATAAAACAAATAGTGGGAAAACTGATGGCAGCCATGATACGGGATGAGATAAATATATACTTAGAGAAAAATAAGTTCATACGAGACTGTCAACATGGCTTTGTCAAAGGCAGGTCATGTCTTTTTTTTTGAAAATCTTTTTATTGGCATTCTCCAATAACATAGAACATAGAACATAGAAAATACAGCACAGAACAGGCCCTTCGGCCCACGATGTTGTGCCGAACCTTTGTCCTAGATTAATCATAGATTATCATTGAATCTACAGTGCAGAAGGAGGTCATTCGGCCCCCTGAGTCTGCACCAGCTCTTGGAAAGAGCACCCTACCCAAACTCAACACCTCCACCCAACACCAAGGGCAATTTGGACATTAAGGGCAATTTATCATTGGCCAATTCACCTAACCCGCACATCTTTGGACTGTGGGAGGAAACCGGAGCACCCGGAGGAAACCCACGCAGACACGGGGAGGACGTGCTGACTCCGCACAGACAATGACCCAAGCCGGAATCGAACCTGGGACCATGGATCTGTGAAGCAATTGTGCTATCCACAATGCTACCGTGCTGCCCTTAATAACAAATAAATCTACACTATATGATTTTCCCGTAATCCATGTACCTATCCAACAGCTGCTTGAAGGTCACTAATGTTTCCGACTCAACTACTTCCACAGGCAGTGCATTCCATGCCCCCACTACTCTCTGGGTAAAGAACCTACCTCTGATATCCCTCCTATATCTTCCACCTTTCACCTTAAATTTATGTCCCCTTGTAATGGTGTGTTCCACCTGGGGAAAAAGTCTCTGACTGTCTACTCTATCTATTCCCCTGATCATCTTATAAACCTCTATCAAGTCGCCCCTCATCCTTCTCCGCTCTAATGAGAAAAGGCCTAGCACCCTCAACCTTTCCTCGTAAGACCTACTCTCCATTCCAGGCAACATCCTGGTAAATCTTCTTTGCACCTTTTCCAGAGCTTCCACATCCTTCCTAAAATGAGGCGACCAGATCTGTACACAGTACTCCAAATGTGGCCTTACCAAAGTTTTGTACAGCTGCATCATCACCTCACGGCTCTTAAATTCAATCCCTCGGTTAATGAACGCGAGCACACCATAGGCCTTCTTCACAGCTCTATCCACTTGAGTGGCAACTTTCAAAGATGTATGAACATAGACCCCAAGGTCTCTCTGCTCCTCCACAATGCCAAGAACTCTACCGTTAACCCTGTATTCCGCATTCATATTTGTCCTTCCAAAATGGACAACCTCACACTTTTCAGGGTTATACTCCATCTGCCACTTCTCAGCCCAGCTCTGCATCCTATCTATGTCTCTTTGCAGCCGACAACAGCCCTCCTTACTATCCACAACTCCACCAATCTTCGTATCATCTGCAAATTTACTGACCCACCCTTCAACTCCCTCATCCAAGTCATTAATGAAAATCACAAACAGCAGAGGACCCAGAACTGATCCCTGCGGTACACCACTGGTAACTGGGATCCAGGCTGAATATTTGCCATCCACCACCACTCTCTGACTTCTATCGGTTAGCCAGTTCGTTATCCAACTGGCCAAATTTCCCACTATCCCATGCCTCCTTACTTTGTGCAGAAGCCTACCATGGGGAACTTTATCAAATGCCTTACTAAAATCCATGTACACTACATCCACTGCTTTACCTTCATCCACATGCTTGGTCACCTCCTCAAAGAATTCAATAAGATTTGTAAGGCAAGACCTACCCCTCACAAATCCGTGCTGACTATCCCTAATCAAGCAGTGTCTTTCCAGATGCTCAGAAATCCTATCCTTCAGTACCCTTTCCATTACTTTGCCTACCACCGAAGTAAGACTAACTGGCCTGTAATTCCCAGGGTTATCCCTAGTTCCTTTTTTGAACAGGGGCACGACATTCGCCACTCTCCAATCCCCTGGTACCACCCCTGTTGACAGTGAGGACGAAAAGATAATTGCCAACGGCTCTGCAATTTCATCTCTTGCTTCCCATAGAATCCTTGGATATATCCCGTCAGGCCCGGGGGACTTGTCTATCCTCAAGTTTTTCAAAATGCCCAACACATCTTCCTTCCTAACAAGTATTTCCTCGAGCTTACCAATCTGTTTCACACTGTCCTCTCCAACAATATCGCCCCTCTCATTTGTAAATACAGAAGAAAAGTACTCATTCAAGACCTCGCCTATCTCTTCAGACTCAATACACAATCTCCCGCTACTGTCCTTGATCGGACCTACCCTCGCTCTAATCATTCTCATATTTCTCACATATGTGTAAAAGGCCTTGGGGTTTTCCTTGATCCTACCCGCCAAAGATTGTTCATGCCCTCTCTTAGCTCTCCTAATCCCTTTCTTCAGTTCCCTCCTGGCTATCTTGTATCCCTCCAGTGCCCTGTCTGAACCTTGTTTCCTCAGCCTTACATAAGTCACCTTTTTCCTCTTAACAAGACATTCAACCTCTCTTGTCAACCATGGTTCCCTCACTCGACCATCTCTTCCCTGCCTGACAGGGACATACATATCAAGGACACGTAGCACCTGTTCCTTGAACAAGTTCCACATTTCACTTGTGTCCTTCCCTGCCAGCCTATGTTCCCAACTTATGCACTTCAATTCTTGTCTGACAACATCGTATTTACCCTTCCCCCAATTGTAAACCTTGCCCTGTTGCACGTACCTATCCCTCTCCATTACTAAAGTGAAAGTCACAGAATTGTGGTCACTATCTCCAAAATGCTCCCCCACTAACAAATCTATTACTTGCCCTGGTTCATTACCCAGTACTAAATCCAATATTGCCCCTCCTCTGGTTGGACAATCTACATACTGTGTTAGAAAAGCTTCCTGGACACACTGCACAAACACCACCCCATCCAAACTATTTGATCTAAAGAGTTTCCACTCAATATTTGGGAAGTTAAAGTCGCCCATGACTACTACCCTATGACTTCTGCACCTTTCCAAAATCTGTTTCCCAATCTGTTCCTCCACATCTCTGCTACTATTGGGGGGCCTATAGAAAACTCCTAACAAGGTGACTGCTCCTTTCCTATTTCTGACTTCAACCCATACTACCTCAATAGGGTGATACTCCTCGAACTGCCTTTCTGCAGCTGTTATACTATCTCTAATTAATAATGCCACCCCCCCACCTCTTTTACCACCCTCCCTAATCTTATTGCAACATCTATAACCAGGGACCTCCAACAACCATTTCTGCCCCTCTTCTATCCAAGTTTCCGTGATGGCCACCACATCGTAGTCCCAAGTACCGATCCATGCCTTAAGTTCACCCACCTTATTCCTGATGCTTCTTGCGTTGAAGTATACACACTTCAACCCATCTCCGTGCCTGCAAATACTCTCCTTTGTCAGTGTTCCCTTCCCCACTGCCTCATTAATTTAATTGAGTTTTTTGACGAGGTGACACAGGCAGTGGGGGAAGGTAGTGCCGTGGTTATTGTATATTTGGACTTTCAGAAAGCATTTGATACAGTGTCACGTGGCACATTGGTTAGCAAATTAGAAATGTTTGGGATTGATGGGTCCTTGGCCGCTTGGATTAGAAGTTGGCTAAGAGATAGGAAACAGAGGGTAGGTATAGATGAGTGATGCACGATCAATGACCACTAAAATCAGGTTGTAGTCCAGCTGAAGGCTTTAATAAGCTAGATGTTTCCCCC
Source organism: Scyliorhinus torazame (assembly GCF_047496885.1). Taxonomy (NCBI): domain Eukaryota; kingdom Metazoa; phylum Chordata; class Chondrichthyes; order Carcharhiniformes; family Scyliorhinidae; genus Scyliorhinus; species Scyliorhinus torazame. Next base: position 15,588,441 of record NC_092707.1, read on the forward strand.
AGCAGCTCAGGTACAGAATGAAGGCTGCTGGGGCGTGCGGCACGGGTTCTTATACCCCGACTAGCAGGGCGGAGCTATCATACATTCTAACCAATAGAAAGCATACAGTTTCCACCAATGGTGCTTTAGCCTGTCAGGTACAGTAATACCTATAATACCACAATGGGCATTTCTCAGAATGGAGACGTGTTGAAAGTGGTGTTCCCTCGGTCTCAGTGTTGGGACATTTGCTTTTTCTGATTTATACAAATGATTTAGAAGTGGGTGGTGAGGGCAAAATCTCTAAATTTGCAGATGACACAAAGCTAGGGAGAATAGTGAGTTGTGAGGATGACGCTGAGCGACTTCAGAGGGACATTGACAAGTTGGCCAAATGGGCAGACACCTGGCAGATTAACTTCAAAGGAGGTAATGCATTTTGGTAGAAGAAACATGGGGAGACAATATAGGCTCAATGGTACAATTTTGAGGGGAGTACAGGAGCAGAGGGACCTCGGAGTTCAGGAGCATAATTCTCTGAAGGTGGCCAGGCAAGTTGAAACAGTTTTTAAGGCTTCTAGCATCCTTGGGTTTATAAATAGAGTAAGAAGTCTTACAACACCAGGTTAAAGTCCAACAGGTTTGTTTCAAATCACTAGCTTTCGGAGCACTGCTCCTTCCTCAGGTGAATGAAGAGGTCTGTTCCAGAAACATATATATAGACAAAGTCAAAGATGCCAAACAATGCTTGGAATGAAAGATTGTAGAACAAAGAACAAAGAACAAAGAAAAGTACAGCACAGGAACAGGCCCTTCGGCCCTCCAAGCCTGTGCCGACCATGCTGCCTGTCTAAACTAAAATCTTCTACACTTCCTGGGTCCGTATCCCTCTATTCCCATCCTATTCATGTATTTGTCAAGATGCCCCTTAAATGTCACTATCGTCCCTGCTTCCACCACCTCCTCCGGCAGCGAGTTCCAGGCACCCACTACCCTCTGTGTAAAAAAATTGCCTCATACATCTCCTCTAAACCTTGCCCCTCGCACCTTAAACCTATGCCCCCTAGTAATTGACCCCTCTACCCTAGGAAATTGGGCTTGTTAGGGTGGACAGTGAGAGCCTTTTTCCTCGGATGGTGATGTCTAGCATGAGGGGACATAGCTTTAAATTGAGGGGAGATAGATATAAGACAGATGTCAGAGGTAGGTTCTTTACTCAGAGAGTAGTAAGGGCGTGGAATGCCCTGCCTGCAACAGTAGTGGACTCGCCAACACTAAGGGCATTCAAATGGTCATTGGATAGACATATGGACGATAAGGGAATAGTGTAGATGGGCTTTAGAGTGGTTTCACAGGTCGGCGCAACATTGAGGGCCGAAGGGCCTGTACTGCGCTGTAATGTTCTATGTTCTATGTTCTCCTGGGAGCAGCGGAGAGTAAGAGGCGACCTTATTGAGGTGTTCAAAATCCTGAACAATTTTGACAGGGAAAAGAAGGATATTCTGTTTTTACTAGTTGGTGTGTCAGTGACTCGGGGTCACAATTTCAAGATGGTCAGCAAGAGAGTTAGGAGTGCAATGAGGAGAAACTTCTTTACTCAGCATTGTTGGGGTTTGGAATGCGCTGCCTGGGAGAGTGGTAGAGGTGGATTCCACAGGAGGTTTCAAAAGAGAGCTGGATATAGGTTTGTCAGCTGGGTTAAACTCCTCTATGGGGCCCCAACGGCAAGTGTGGTCACAGGTCGGCAAAGGTCGGAGTATTTTCGACTACACAGGGGAACAAGACAGGGATGCCCGTTGTCCCCATTACTGTTCGCGCTGGCAATTGAACCACTGGCCATAGCGCTGAGAGACTCCAGAAAATGGAGAGGGGTGATTAGAGGGGGAGAGGAACACCGAGTGTCACTCTACGCGGATGACCTACTGCTGTATGTGACTGACCCAGTGGGGGGGATGACAGAGGTCATGCAGATATTGAGGGAGTTTGGAGATTTTTCGGGATATAGGCTTAACATGGGAAAGAGTGAGCTTTTTGTGATACACCCTGGGGACCAGAGTAGAGGGATAGATGGCCTACCGCTAAGGAGAGTGGAAAGAAACTTCCGATACCTGGGGATTCAGATAGCCAGGAGCTGGGGAACCTTACACAGACTCAATCTGACACGGCTGGTGGAACAAATGGAAGAGGATTTCAAAAGGTGGGACATGCAGCCGCTGTCACTGGCGGGCAGAGTGCAGGCAATTAAGATGATGGTCCTCCCGAGGTTCCTATTTGTGTTCCAATGTCTCCCTATACTGATCACTAAGGCCTTCTTTAAAAAAATAGATAGGAGCATCACGAGCTTCGTGTGGGCAGGGAAGGCCCCGCGGGAAAGGAGGGGGTTCCTACAATGTAGCAGAGACAGAGGGGGACTGGCGTTGCCGAATTTGGGTGACTACTACTGGGCCGCCAACATGGCGATGATTCGTAAATGGATGATAGAGGGAGAGGGAGCGGCGTGGAAAAGGTTGGAGATGAAGTCCTGCAAAGGGACGAGTTTAAAAGCGCTGGTGACGGCGCCACTACCGCTCTCCCCAAAAAAATTTACCACAAACCCAGTGGTGGCGGCAACATTAAGTATCTGGGGGCAATGGAGGCGACAGAGGGGTGTGCTGGGAGCCTCGGTGTGGTCCCCGATCAGGAACAACCATAGGTTTGCCCCAGGGAGGCTGGACGGAGGATTCCAGAGCTGGCACCGGGTAGGAATCAGGAGAGTGGGAGATTTATTTATAGACGGGACGTTTGCGAGCTTGGGAACGCTTGAGGAAAAGTATGAGCTGCCCCGGGGAAATTTCTTTAGATATATGCAGGTGAGAGCGTTCACGAAACAACTGGTGAGGGAATTTCCGCTGCTCCCGACACAAGGGATCCAGGACAGGGTGCTTTCGGGGGGGTGGGTCGGGGAGGGCAAAGTGTCAGAGATATACCGGGAGATGAGAGAAGAGGGGGAGGAGTTGGTGGGTGAATTGAAGGGAAAATGGGAAGAAGAGCTCGGGGAGGAGATTGAGGAGGGTTTGTAGGCTGATGCCCTAAGCAGGGTAAATTCCTCTTCCTCGTGTGCTAGGCTTAGCCTGATCCAATTTAAGGTGCTGCATAGAGCACACATAACGGGAGCAAAGTTGAGCAGGTTCTTCGGAGTGGAGGACAAGTGTGGGAGGTGCGGGGGAAGCCCGGCGAACCACACACATATGTTTTGGTTGTGTCCGGCACTGGTGGGGTATTGGAGGGGAGTGACGGGAGTGATCTCGAAGGTGGTGAAGGTCCGGGTCAAGCCAGGCTGGGGGTTAGCTATATTTGGAGTAGCGGATGAGCCGGGAGTGCAGGAGGTGAAAGAGGCCGATGTCGTGGCCTTTGCGTCCCTAGTAGCCCGGCGTAGGATTTTACTCATGTGGAAGGAAACAAAACCCCCCGGACTGGAGGCCTGGATAAACGATATGGCGGGGTTCATAAAACTAGAGCAGATGAAGTTTGCGCTGAGAAGATCGGCTCAAGGGTTCACCAGACGGTGGCAACCGTTCCTTGACTACCTAGCAAAACGTTAGAGGGAAGATAGATGGCCAGCAGCAGCAACCCAGGGGGAAGGGGGGGGGGCAAATTGTTTGGGTTTTTGGAGGGGGAGAGGGGGCGGGGGGGAGTATTACTTTGTGTTATTTGGTTAGTTTACCATGTTAGTTAAATAATGTTATATTGCAGTTATCATGTTACCTGTTTTTTCTTTTTTTTTGATTTGTAAGGGAAAAAATTGTGTTTGAAAACTTTAATAAAATATATTTTTTTTAAAAAGAGCTGGATATAGATTTGAAAGTGATGAATTTAGCGGGACACCGAGATAGTGCTGGGGAATGGGACTAGCTGGGTTGCTCTTTTGGGAACTGGTGCAGACACGGTGGGCCGAATGGCCTCCTTCTGTGCTGTAAATAACAAACTAACAAACAAAATTATAGTTCACTTCAGTGACCTGGGGTTTTGAGGACCAAATCAGCAAGAATTTCTATCTCTTTTTCAGTAACTCAGTTCGAAGTCTAGATCTGTTTTGTGACATAAGGACTGGAGCGACCTTGCTTGTGATGACCCCAAAGTTGAATGGTCAGCTCACACAGAAAGCAATGAACAGCCACCATTCAGAGCATGGGCGGCACGATAGCACAATGGTTAGCATTGTCGCTTCAGACTTCCTGGGGCTGGTTTAGCACACTGGGCTAAATCGCTGGCTTTTAAAGCAGACCAAGGCAGGCGTACCAGCCTCCCCGAACAGGCGCTGGAATGTGGCGACTAGGGGCTTTACACAGTAACTTCATTTGAAGCCTACTTGTGACAATAAGCGATTTTAATTTCATTTCATTCAGGGTCCCAGGTTCGATTCCCGGCTTGGGTCACTGTCTGTGCGGAGTCTGCACGTTCTCCCCGTGTCTGCGTGGGTTTCCTCCGGGTGCTCCGGTTTCCTCCCACAGTCCAAAGATATGCAGGTTAGGTGGATTGGCCATGTTAAATTGCCCTCAATGTCCAAAAAAAAGATAGGCGGGGTTACTGGGTTACAGGGATATGGGCTTAAGTAGGATGCTCTTTCCAAGGACCAGTGCAGACTCGATGGGCCAAATGGCATCCTTCTGCACTGTAAATTCTATGATTTTGAACACTGCAGCTGTTCTCTTTACTAACTTGTGACATCTTTTCCTTCAGTATCCAACGCTACAGTAACCGGTCACACCGCCATAATGATAGGTAATTGAGCTGAAACATTAACTCTGCCTCTCTCTCAACTGCTGCCTGAGCTGCCCAGCATTTTCCAGCATCTTCTCTTTTTGCTGCTGTACCAGACACATATACTCTCAATTCTTTTGTCTAAAACATGGTCCCGTCTGACTTCTATAAAGATCTGTTTTAACACCGGGCAGGAAGGTATTGGCTGGTCCATTTAGTCTGCCCCATGCTCAGAAAGGCTGCATCAACAGAACTAGACACTTCCAACCCCCATCTGCAATCTCTGACCCCTCGTTCTCTCTCGCCCCCCCACCCCCCCAATTACCATGTCATCTCAAGGAAAGGCAAAAACACTGGGGCTGGTTTAGCACAGTGGGCTAAACAGCTGGCTTGTGGTGCAGAACAAGGCCAGCAGCGCAGGTTCAATTCCCGTACCAGCCTCCTTGAACAGAGGTTGGAACGTGGCGACTAGGGGCTTTTCACAGTAACTTCATTGAAGCCTACTTGTGAAAATAGCGATTATTATCATTACATATCCAACCGATTAGTCCTGACCATTGCTTTTTAAAAAAAATCATGTGTGGTGTGTGGGCGTCACTGACAAGACCACTTTGTTGCCCGTTCCTAATTGCCCTTGAAAAGGTCACTCTCTTGAATCGCTGCAGTCCATGTGGTGTAGGTACAGCCACCGTGCTGTTAGGGAGGGAGGTCCAGGATTTTAACTCAGCGACATTGAAGGAACAGCTCTATAATTCCAAGGCAGGATGGCGTGTGGCTTGGTGGGGGACGTGGAGGTGGTAGTGCTCCCATGTGTCTGCTGCCCTTGCCCTTTGAGGTGGACTTCACCATGATCTGGCACACAGTATTTCGCTTAGATCCCATCATTATCCAGGGGGTAAGATTATTTTATCCAAAGGAACCAGGGTCAGGAGGAGGATTGTGTCATGTTTAGATACTTAAAGTAAAGTCACCATAGGCCCAGGTGGCCATCGGCTGTGTTCCCCTGTGAGGGGTGTTTTGTTATGCTCTTGTCGTAGCATAAGCTGCTTCCTTTGATGTGCACTCTGACAAAGGAAGGTTCAGACTTGGAGATAGCTTTAACACGTTTATTAAACTTAACAATTCTCCTACTTGGATTCAATGCTACTGTTAATTCTGCTATAGCTACTCAGACTGACGAACCAGTCTGCTACAATCCACGTGGTGGGTGTGACGTTCAATCAACCCTGTGTCTGTACTCACTGAGTGTCTCCACTGGAAAGAGACTGAGCATGTGTGATGTGTCCTTTTATATGGGTTGGTGTAATGCCCTCCTGTGGTGGTGTCACCTCTGTGTGTATCGTGACTGCCCATTGGTCGTGTCCTATCTTACTGACCTATTGGTTGCCTGTCTGTGTGTCATGTCTCTGGTGTTCCCTCTAGTGTCTAGCTAGGTGTAGTGTATGTACATTAACCCTTTGTGTACTTACAGTGATGTACATCACCACAAGGGGGAGAGCTGACTGGTGGTGATTTAACCTGAAGGTCACCACACCTCCAGGTTGAGAAGGCGGGGCCTTCATGAATAACCTCAGACGGTACAGGAATTGAACCTGTGCTGCTGATCTCGCTCAGCATCACAAACCAGCTGTCCTGCCAACTGAGGCATAGTTCCACAGGCCCTGAGTGCCTTCTGAGAGTTAGTCACTTTTCATCACAGCAATTCAATATAATTAATAACATCAATAATACACGGAAATTACCAGTTGGAAATCCATTGCTGTCATTGTTTTTGTTTTTTATTTGGAAAGTATTTTCCTTTCAAATGTCACTTGCTTCCAGGGTTTCATTCTGAAACAAGCTACAAAGAGGCACTAGCAGATTGTCTTGTTATTGTATTTTATTTGAGTCTAAGACAGAGATAGATAGGTTCTTGATTAATAAGGCGATTAGGGGTTATGGGGAGAAGGCAGGAGAATGGGGATGAGAAAATATCAGCCATGATTGAATGGCGGAGCAGACTCGATGGGCCGAGTGGCCTAATTCTGCTCCTGTGTCTTATGGTCTTATCACTGGTGATACCTCTGGGCGCGTCTATTTCAATTGGACTCCAGGTTGGCCTCTCACCTTGTACCTTTTGTTAACTTGAGTTCATTCAGAACTTGCTGCTGATACCCTAACTCACACCAAATCCCATTCAGTTCCTCTTTCTCAAGGGCAATTAAGAAGGGACAATATTTGTTGCCATTGCAGCACACCCACATCCTGTAAATAAAGAAATAATTTAGATAAATGGCCCTGTGCTCACTTACTTACATCAGTTTACAGTCTGGCAATTTTTTGATTTTCAAATTGTTTTTGAGTCCTTCTGTGGCTTTGTCCCTCCCGTAATCCCGTCCGGCCCCATAACCCTCTGAAATCTCTGCGCTCCTCCAATTCTAGCTATTCCATTACCTCAATTTCTATCAGTCCACCAATGATGGCCCTGTCTTCAACTGCTTGGCTCCTAACTTATGGAGTTTCCTCCTTAAATCTCTCGGACACTCGACCTCTCTCTTCCTCTAAGACACTCCTTGAATATGACCTCTCAGCTGCTCCAATACTTCCATTGATACTATTCCTGGGATGTGTCTTGTGTGTTAAGCTGCCATATAAATACAAATTGTTATTGGTGCAAGTTGTATCTCATCTAATTTTCCTTCCCTTTGCAAACATTTTCCCCCGATTTCTTCCAATTAAGGGGCAATTTAGCATGGCCAATCCACCTAGCCTTGCACATCTTTGGGTTGTGGGGGCAAAACCCACTCAAACACGGGGAGATGTGCAAACTCCACACGGTAGTGACCCAGGGCTGGGATCGAACCCGGGCCCTCGATGCCAAGAGGCAGCAGTGCTAACCACTGCACCACCGTGCTGCCCCTAATTCTCCTTCACGTGCTTCTCTCAGGTTCAATCCATGCAATTGGAACAACTGGAGAGCCCGTCTCAAAATCCTCCTGTTCTGAGTTAGGAAATCGGTAAGTTCCAACCCCGAAACATGAGCACATAATCCAGGATGAGACCTCAGTGCAAAGCTGAGGGAGTGCTGCACTGTTGGAGGTGCCGTCTTTTCAGGTGAGACATTAAGGGCCCTATCAGCCAAAGAACAAAGAACAAAGAACAAAGAAATGTACAGCACAGGAACAGGCCCTTCAGCCCTCCAAGCCCGTGCCGACCATGCTGCCCGACTAAACTACAATCTTCTACACTTCCTGGGTCCGTATCCCTCTATTCCCATCCTATTCATGTATTTGTCAAGATGCCCCTTAAATGTCACTATCGTCCCTGCTTCCACCACCTCCTCCGGTAGCGAGTTCCAGGCACCCACTACCCTCTGCGTAAAAAACTTGCCTCGTACATCTACTCTAAACCTTGCCCCTCTCACCTTAAACCTATCCCCCCTAGTAATTGACCCCTCTACCCTAGGAAATTGGGCTTGTTAGGGTGGACAGTGAGAGCCTCTGACTATCCACTCTGTCTATGCCCCTCATAATTTTGTAGACCTCTATCAGGTCTCCCCTCAACCTCCTTTGTTCCAGTGAGAACAAACCGAGTTTATTCAACCGCTCCTCATAGCTAATGCCCTCCATACCAGGCAACATTCTGGTAAATCTCTTCTGCACCCTCTCCAAAGCCTCCACATCCTTCTGGTAGTGTGGCGACCAGAATTGAACACTATACTCCAAGTGTGGCCTAACTAAAGTTCTATACAGCTGCAACATGACTTGCCAATTCTTATACTCAATGCCCCGGCCAATGAAGGCAAGCATGCCGTATGCCTTCTTGACTACCTTCTCCACCTGTGTTGCCCCTTTCAATGACCTGTGGACCTGTACTCCTAGATCTCTTTGACTTTCAATACTCTTGAGGGTTCTACCATTCACTGTATATTCCCTACCTGCATTAGACCTTCCAAAATGCATTACCTCACATTTGTCCGGATTAAACTCCATCTGCCATCTCTCCGCCCAAGTCTCCAAACAATCTAAATCCTGCTGTATCCTCTGACAGTCCTCATCGCTATCCGCAATTCCACCAAGCTTTGTGTCGTCTGCAAACTTACTAATCAGACCAGTTACATTTTCCTCCAAATCATTTATATATACTACAAAGAGCAAAGGTCCCAGCACTGATCCCTGTGGAACACCACTGGTCACAGCCCTCCAATTAGAAAAGCATCCTTCCATTGCTACTCTCTGCCTTCTATGACCTAGCCAGTTCTGTATCCACCTTGCCAGCTCACCCCTGATCCCGTGTGACTTCACCTTTTGTACTAGTCTACCATGAGGGACCTTGTCAAAGGCCTTACTGAAGTCCATATAGACAACATCCACTGCCCTACCTGCATCCATCATCTTAGTGACCTCCTCGAAAAACTCTATCAAGTTAGTGAGACACGACCTCCCCTTCACAAAACCATGCTGCCTCTCACTAATACGTCCATTTGCTTCCAAATGGAGTAGATCCTGTCTCGAAGAATTCTCTCCAGTAATTTCCCTACCACTGAAGTAAGGCTCACCGGCCTGTAGTTCCCTGGATTATCCTTGCTACCCTTCTTAAACAGAGGAACAACATTGGCTATTCTCCAGTCCTCCGGGACATCACCTGAAGACAGTGAGGATCCAAAGATTTCTGTCAAGGCCTCAGCAATTTCCTCTCCAGCCTCCTTCAGTATTCTGGGGTATATCCCATCAGGCCCTGGCGACTTATCTACCTTAATATTTTTTAAGACACCCAACACCTCGTCTTTTTGGATCTCAATGTGACCCAGGCTATCTCCACACCCTTCTCCAGACTCAACATCTACCAATTTCTTCTCTTTGGTGAATACTGATGCAAAGTATTAATTTAGTACCTCGCCCATTTCGTCTGGCTCCACACATAGATTCCCTTGCCTATCTTTCAGTGGGCCAACCCTTTCCCTGGCTACCCTCTTGCTTTTTATGTACGTGTCAAAAGCCTTGGGATTTTCCTTAACCCTATTTGCCAATGACTTTTCGTGACCCCTTCTAGCCCTCCTGACTCCTTGCTTAAGTTCCTTCCTACTTTCCTTATATTCCACGCAGGCTTCGTCTGTTCCCAGCCTTTTAGCCCTGACAAATGCCTCCTTTTTCTTTTTGACGAGGCCTACAATATCTCTCGTTATCCAAGGTTCCCGAAAATTGCCGTATTTATCCTTCTTCCTCACAGGAACATGCCGGTCCTGAATTCCTTTCAACTGACACTTGAAAACCTCCCACATGTCAGATGTTGATTTGCCCTCAAACATCCGCCCCCAATCTATGTTCTTCAGTTCCCGTCTAATATTGTTATAATTAGCCTTCCCCCAATTTAGCACATTCATCCTAGGACCACTCTTATCCTTGTCCACCAGTACTTTAAAACTTACTGAATTGTGGTCACTGTTACCGAAATGCTCCCCTACTGAAACATCTACCACCTGGCCGGGCTCATTCCCCAATACCAGGTCCAGTACCGCCCCTTCCCTAGTTGGACTGTCTACATATTGTTTTAAGAAGCCCTCCTGGATGCTCCTTACAAACTCCGCCCCGTCTAAGCCCCTGGCACTAAATGAGTCCCAGTCAATATTGGGGAAGTTGAAGTCTCCCATCACCACAACCCTGTTGTTTTTACTCTTTTCCAAAATCTGTCTACCAATCTGCTCCTCTATCTCCCGCTGGCTGTTGGGAGGCCTGTAGTAAACCCCCAACATTGTGACTGCACCCTTCTTATTCCTGATCTCTACCCATATAGCCTCACTGCCCTCTGAGGTGTCTTCCCGCAGTACAGCTGTGATATTCTCCCTAACCAGTAGCGCAACTCCGCCACCTCTTTTACATCCCCCTCTATCCCGCCTGAAACATCTAAATCCTGGAACGTTTAGCTGCCAATCCTGCCCTTCCCTAAACCAGGTCTCTGTAGTGGCAACAACATCATAGTTCCAAGTACTAATCCAAGCTCTAAGCTCATCTGCCTTACCCGTAATACTTCTTGCATTAAAACATATGCACTTCAGGCCACCAGACCCGCTGTGTTCAGCAACTTCTCCCTGTCTGCTCTGCCTCAGAGCCCCACTGTTCCTATTCCCTAGTTCTCCCTCAATGCTCTCACCTTCTGACCTATTGCTCCCGTGCCCACCCCCCTGCCATACTAGTTTAAACCCTCCCGTGTGACACTAGCAAACCTCGCGGCCAGGATATTTATGCCTCTCCGGTTTAGATGCAACCCGTCCTTCTTATATAGGTCACACCTGCCCCGGAAGAGCTCCCAGTGGTCCAGATAACGGAAACCCTCCCTCCTACACCAGCTGTTTAGCCACGTGTTTAGCTGCTCTATCTTCCTATTTCTAGCCTCACTGGCACGTGGCACAGGGAGTAATCCCGAGATTACAACCCTAGAGGTCCTGTCTTTTAACTTTCTGCCTAGCTCCCTGAACTCATGCTGCAGGACCTCATGCCCCTTCCTGCCTATGTCGTTAGTACCAATATGTACAATGACCTCTGCCTGTTTGCCCTCCCCTTTCAGGATGCCCTCTACCCGTTCGGAGACATCCTGGACCCTGGCACCAGGGAGGCAACATACCATCCTGGAGTCTCTTTCACGTCCACAGAAGCGCCTATCTGTGCCCCTGACTATAGAGTCCCCTATTACTATTGCTCTTCTGCGCTTTGACCCTCCCTTCTGAACATCAGAGCCAGCCATGGTGCCACTGCTCTGGCTGCTGCTGTTTTCCCCTGATAGGCTATCCCCCCCCCGACAGTATCCAAAGGGGTATACCTGTTCGAGAGGGGGACAACCACAGGGGATTCCTGCACTGACTGCCTGCCCTTTCTGGTGGTCACCCATTTCTCTGCCTGCACCTTGGGTGTGACCACATTTACATGACTGCGATCTATGACGCTTTCCGCCACCTGCATGCTCCTAAGTGCATCCAATTGCTGCTCCAACCGAACCATGCGGTCTGTGAGGAGCTCCAGTTGGGTGCACTTTCTGCAGATGAAGCCATCCAGGACGCTGGAAGTCTCCCGGACCTGCCACATCTCACACTCGAGCAGATGTAGGAGATCCCACATTGCTATTTTGAAGGAGCGCAGAGGAGTTCTTACATTAATAATAATAATAATAATAATAATAATAATAATCTTTATTAGTGTCACAAGTACGCTTACATTAACACTGCAATGAAGTTACTGTGAAAAGCCCCGAGTCGCCACACTCCGCCGCCTGTTCGGGTACACGAGGCAGAATTCAGAATGTCCAAATTCACCTAACAAGCACTGTCTTTCGGAACTTGTGGGAGGAAACCGGAGCACCCGGAGGAAACCCACGCAGACACGGGGAGAACGTGCAGACTCCGCACAGACAGTGACCCAAGCCGGAAATCGAACCTGGGACCCTGGCACTGTGAAGCAACAGTGCTAACCACTGTGCTACTGTGCTGCCATTGGTGTTGATGCTCCATCAATTACGACGAGACGAGGGTAGAGAGTAATCGAGGCTTTATTACACAGAGATGTGTGGCCTCCTACAGCTGCTGCCGAAATGGCTGCAGTTCGGAGAGCACACACATTTATACTCCGCCTACTGGGCGGAGCCAGCAGGCAGGGATCTATCCCGTACCTGTAGTACAGGGGCCTTACCGTAATACACTCGTATGCAGTGCAGTATATACAATATAATACAACAGTGGTGACTACCACAGGTGTCCTGGCTGATTTTCATACCTCAGCCAACTCCACAAAGACATTATCACATTGCTGTTTTTGGGAGCTTGCTATGTGCAAACTGACTGCCTCATTTCCTCCATTAAAGCTGTGGCTACATTTAAAAATATATATTTAATTAATTGTAAGGTGCTTTGGGACTTCCAGAGGTTGTGGAATAAGCTAAACAGAAATTCCTTTCCTTTCCTTTTTAACACTCTGGTTTCTCTCCTCCTCTCTCGAATGTGCAGATTCGTGCTGAGCTAGTGTTCTATGTCTGCAGGCTGCGAATCGACATCTCATTCAAGCGACTGCTCTTTATGTGTGAGTCAAATGTTTTGACAGACATTGGGCACTGAGGGAATTAAAGGATTTGGGGACCGGGCAGGACATTGGAGTTGAGGTAGGTCAGCCATGATCTTATCGAATGCCGAAGCAGGCTCGAGGTCTGAATAACAAACTCCTGCTCCTCTTTCTGATGTTCTGATTCCCTTCCCAGTCCTCTGCTTAGATTGGGGGTTCTTCCGGCAGTTCTGACGGAGGAATCATTGCCCTCTGCTGGAGGAAAGGCAGACAAGCAATAAAGTCGAGTTTTCGACTGACACATGCTTCCTTGTGAAGAAACAATCCCGCAGAATTCAGGACACAGAGTGAGCTTTTATACATAGAAAGTTCAAATAAACATCCCAATGTTACTCATGCTGTTTATGAGGTCTTTTACACAAGTGGAAACTTAGCACAATGGTTAGCACTGTTGATTCACAGAGCCAGGGCCCCAGGTCCGATTCCCGGCTTGGATCACTGTCTGTGCGGAGTCTGCACGTTCTCCCGTGTCTGCATGGGTTTCCTCCGGGTGCTCCGGTTTCCTCCCACAATCCAAAGATGTGCAGGTTAGGTGGATTGACCATGATAAATTGCCCTTCGTGTCCAAAAAGGTTAGGTGGTGGTTATTGGATTTACGGGGATATGGTGGAGGTGTGGGCTTAAGTAGGGTGCCGAATGGCCTCCTTCTGCACTGTAAATTCTATGAAAACCTAGTTTGAGCAATGCAAGCACAGGATAAATGAGAAAATGTCATGGAGACATATTAAATGGGTTGAAAAAGAACAAAGAAAATTACAGCACAGGAACAGGCCCTTCGGCCCTCCCAGCCTGCGCTGATCCAGATCCTTTGTCTAAACCTGTCACCTATTTTCCAAGGATCTACTTCCCTCTGTTCTCCGCCCGCTCATATATTAGTTTAGATGCATATAGAACATAGAACATAGAACAATACAGCGCAGTACAGGCCCTTCGGCCCACGATGTTGCACCGAAACAAAAGCCATCTAACCTACACTATGCCATTATCATCCATATGTTTATCCAATAAACTTTTAAATGCCCTCAATGTTGGCGAGTTCACTACTGTAGCAGGTAGGGCATTCCACGGCCTCACGCATCTTAAATGATGCTATCGTGCCCGCCTCTAACACCTCCGCTGGCAAAACGTTCCAGGCACCCACCACCCTCTGCGTAAAAAATTATGAGAGGTATGGACAGGGTGGATAGCAACAAGCTTTTTCCAAGAGTGGGGTGTCAATTACAAAGGGTCACGATTTTAAGGTGAGAGGGGGAATGTTTAAGGGAGATGTGCATGGGCAACAGGAGATCTCCACGCACATCTTCCTTAAACTTACCCCATCTCACCTTCAAATCATGACCCCTTGTAATTGACACCCCCACTCTTGGAAAAAGCTTGTTGCTATCCACCCTGTCCATACCTCTCATAATTTTGTAGACCTCAATCAGGTCCCCACTCAGGGAAGCACAGTAGCATTGTGGATAGCACAATTGCTTCACAGCTCCAGGGTCCCAGGTTCGATTCCGGCTTGGGTCACTGTCTGTGCGGAGTCTGCACATCCTCCCCGTGTGTGCGTGGGTTTCCTCCGGTTGCTCCAGTTTCCTCCCACAGTCCAAAGATGTGCAGGTTAGGTGGATTGGCCATGATAAATTGCCCTTAGTGTCCAAAATTGCCCTTCGTGTTGGGTGGGGTTACTGGGTTATGGGGATAGGGTGGAGGTGTTGACCTTGGGTAGGGTGCCCTTTCCAAGAGCCGGTGCAGACTCGATGGGCCAAATGGCCTCCTTCTGCACTGTAAATTCTATGACAATCTATGATAATCAACCTCCGTCTTTCCAACGAAAACAATCCTAATCTACTCAACCTTTCTTCATAGCTAGCACCCTCCATATCAGGCAACATCCTGGTGAACCTCCTCTGCACCCTCTCTAAAGCATCCACATCCTTCTGGTAATGTGGCGACCAGAACTGCATGCAGTATTCCAAATGTGGCCTAACCAAAGTCCTATACAACTGTAACATGACCTGCCGACTCTTGTACTCAATACCGTGTCCGATGAAGGCAAGATGCTGTATGCCTTCTTGACCACTCTATCGACCTGCGTTGCCACCTTCAGGGTACAATGGACCTGAACTCCCAGATCTCTCTGTACATCAATTTTCCCCAGGACTCTTCCATTGACCGTATAGTCCGCTCTTGAATTAGATCTTCCAAAATGCATCGCCTCGCATTTGCCTGGATTGAACTCCATCTGCCATTTCTCTGCCCAACTCATAATCCATCTATATTTTGCTGTATTCTCTGATAGTCCCCCTCGCTATCTGCAACTCCACCAATCTTAGTATCATCTGCAAACTTGCCAATCAGACCACCTATACCTTCGTCCAGATCATTTATGTATATCACAAACAACAATGGTCCGAGCACAGATCCCTGTGGAACACCACTAGTCACCCTTCTCCATTTTGAGACACTCCCTTCCACCACTAGTCTCTGTCTCCTGTTGCCCAGCCAGTTCTTTATCCATCTAGCTAGTACACCCTGAACCCCATGCTGACTTCACTTTTTCCATCAACCTACCATGGGGGACTTTATCAAACGCCTTACTGAAGTCCATGTATATGACATCTACAGCCCTTCACTCATCAATTAACTTTGTCACTTCCTCAAAGAATTCTATTAGGTTTGTAAGACATGACCTTCCCTGCACAAAACCATGCTGCCTATCACTGATAAGTCTATTTTCTTCCAAATGTGAATAGATCCTATCCCTCAGTATCTTCTGCAACAGTTTGCCTACCACTGACGTCAGGCTCACAGATCTATAATTCCCTGGATTATCCCTGCTACCCTTCTTAAACAAAGGGACAACATTAGCAATTCTCCAGTCCTCCGGGACCTCACCCGTGCTCAAGGATGCTGCAAAGATATCTGTTAAGGCCCCAGCTATTTCGTCCCTCACTTCCCTTAGTAACCTGGGACAGATCCCATCTGGACCTGGGGACTTGTCCACCTTTTAGAATACCCAAAACTTCTCCCTTCCTTATGCCGACTTGACCTAGAGTATTTAAACATCCATCCCTAACCTCAACATCCGTCATGTCCCTCTCCTTGATGAATACCGCTGCAAAATATTCATTAAGAATCTCACCCATTTCCTTTGACTCCACGCATAAAGTCCCTCTTTTGTCTTTGAGTGGGCCAATCCTTTCTCTAATTACCCTCTTGCTCTTTATATATGAATAAAAGGCTTTGGGATTTTCCTTAACCCTGTTAGCCAAAGATATTTCATGACCCCTTTTAGCCCTCTTTATTGCGCGTTTGAGATTTGTCCTACTTTCCCGATATTCCTCCAAAGCTTCATCAGTTTTAAGTCGCCTAGATCTTATGTATGTTTCCTTTTTCATTTTAGCTAGTCTCACAATTCCACCCATCATCCATGGTTCCCTAATCTTGCCATTTCTATCCCTCATTTTCACAGGGACATGTCTGTCCTGCACTTTAATCAACCTTTCCTTGAAAGACTCCCACATTTTAAATGTGGATTTACCCTTAAACAGCTGCTCCCAATCCACATTCCCTAGCTCCTGCCGAATTTTGTTATACTTGGCCTTTCCCCAATTTAGCACTCTTCCTTGAGGACCACTCTCGTCTTTGTCCATGAGTATTCTAAAACTTACGGAATTGTGCTCGCTATTCCCAAAGTAATCACCGAATGAAACTTCAACCGCCTGCCCGGGATCATTCCCCAATACCAGGTCCAGTATGGCCCCTTCCCGAGTTGGACTATTTACATACTGCTCTAAAAAACTCTCCCGGATGCTCCTTACAAATTCTGCTCCATCTACGCCTCCAACACTACATGAGTCCCATTCAATGAATGAAAATTTGAAATGAAAATCGCTTATTGGTACAAGTAGGCTTCAATGAAGTTACTGTGAAAAGCCCCTAGTCGCCACATTCCGGCACCTGTTCGGGGAGGCTGTTACGGGAATTGAACCGTGCTGCTGGCAATGTTGGGGAAGTTAAAATCTCCCATCACGACCACCCTATTACATTTTTCTATAATCTGTCTACATATTTGTACCTCTACTTCACACTCACTTTTGGGAGGCCTGTAGTAAAGTCCCAACAATGTTACTGCACCCTTCCTATTTCTTAGCTCTTCCCATATTGCCTCAGTGCTCGAATCCTCCATAGTGCCCTCCTTAAACACAGCTGTGATATCATCTCTGACCAGTAATGCAACTCCTCCACCCCTTTTACCTCCCTCTCTATCCCTCCTGAAGCATCTATACCCTGGGATATTTAGTTGCCAATCTTGCCCTTCCCTCAATCAAGTCTCAGTAATACCAATAACATCATTGCCAGGTACTAATCCAAGCCCTAAATTCATCTGCCTTACCTGGTACACTTCTCGCATTGAAACAAATGCACCTCAGACCACCTGTCCCTTTGCGTTCATCATTTCTTCCCTGTCTACTCTTCCCCTTAGTCACATTGAGTTTATTATCTAGTACCTTACTGGCTTTAGTTGCTGCCTCTTTACTGACCTCTAACGTCCTAATCTGGTTCCCATCTCCCTGCCACATTAGTTTAAAACCTCCCCAACAGTGTTAGCAAAAGCACCCCATAGGACATAGGACATTGGTTGTAGTCCTGCCCAGGTGTAGACCATCCGATTTGTAGTGGTCCCACCGCCCCCCAGAACCGGTTCCAATGTCCCAGAAATCTGAACTCCTGCCTCCTGCACCATCTCTCAAGCCACGTATTCATTCTGATTATTCTTGAATTTCTACTCTGACTGTCTCGTGGTACTGGTAGCAATCCTGAGATTACTACCTTTGAGGTCCTACTTTTTAACTTATCACCTAACTCCCTAAATTCCGATTGTAGGACCTCATCCCAATTTTTACCTATATCGTTGGTGCCTATATGCACCACGACAACTGGCTGTTCACCCTCCCCCTTCAGTATGTCCTGCAGCCGATCTGAGACAGCCCTGACCCGTGCACCTGGGAGGCAACATACCAATCAGGAGTCTCGTTTTCGACCACAGAAATGCCTGTCTACTCCCCTTATGATTGAATCCCCTATGACTATAGCCCTGCCAATCTTTTTCCCGCCCTTCTCTGCAGCAGAGCCAGCCACGTGCCATGAACCTGGCTACTACTGCCTTCCCCTGATGAGTCATCTCCCACAACAGTATCCAAAACGGTATACCTGTTTTGGAGGGAGATGACCGCTGGGGACACCTGCACTGTCTTCCTGCTCTTTATCTGCCTTTTGGTCACCCATTCCCTGTCTCCCTCACCAATCCTAATCTGCAGTGTGACCAACTCACTGAACGTGCTATCCACGACCTCCTGAGCATCGCGGATGCTCCAAAGTGAGTCCATCCGCAGCTCCAGAGCCGTCATACCATCTAACAGGAGCTGCAGCTGGACACACCTCCTGCACACGAAGGAGTCAGGGGCATCGGCCGCGTCCCTGAACGCCCACATTGAGCACGAGGAGCATAACACGGGTCTGGGATCTCCTGCCATTTTTACACTTTACCGTAACTGATTACAAATATAATATCAAATAATGAATAAGTGAAAGGAATAAAGATTTTACTTACCAATCACAATACTTACCAACACACGAAGAGTTAAATTTCTCCCAGCTACTGCTAATTGGAGCACTTTCCTTACCATCCAATCAGGTCACTGCTTTGCTGTGATGTCACTCTTCAAATTTATCCCCAAAGACCCTGTGGCCGCTGTTTAAGCAGCTAGTTTAAATACTCACCGCTCGACTCTGTAGCTCCGCCCACTCCAACAGCTGAATTCCCGCCGAAAAGAGACATTTCAAAGCCATTGAAATTAAAGTTATATAATTTCAGAAATGAATTTCAGTGTTGGTTGGTGTGGATGATGAGAATGTGCGAGGTTGTGTGTTCTTGTGGGTTTGGGATGATACGTGTGTGTATTTGCTGGTGTCTCAGTGTGTGTGCCAGTGGGTTGGTGCAGGTGAGAGTGTGTGTGAGTGCGTGGGTGTGGGTGAGAGTGTGTGAATGTGTGTGTGAATGTGTATGGGTGTGGATGAGAGTGTTGTGCAGGAGTGTGTGAGGGTGAGATGTGCGTATGGGGGGTGTTGATGTGGATGAGAGTGTGTGTAAGTGCACATGGGTCTGGGCGACATGTGTGTGCGAGTGTGTGAGGGTTTGGGGGTGTGTATTTTTCTCCCTAATTTATTCTAGGTTGTGTTTATTGTGTTGCAACACAAGGGGCCGCACTTCTTGTACATGCTCAGTGGCAGTCTCAGTGTGCATCAGAGTGACAGCTGGCAGATTTGAAAGTTTCAAGTTGGCTTGACACAGACTAACAATAAAGTTCAAGTGGAGTAGCACTGCTGCCTCATGGTACCGAGGTCCCAGGTTCGATCCCGGCTCAGGGTCACTGTCCGTGTGGAGTTTGCACATTCTCCCCGTGTTTGCGTGAGTTTCGCCCCCACGATGCAAAGATGTGCAGGTTAGGTGGATTGACCACTCTAAATTGCCCCTTAATCGGAAAAAATAAATTGGGTACTCTAAATTTAAAAAAACAATAAAGTTGAAGTTACCCAATTTCAGGTTTGTGCAGTCTTGCTTGTCCAACTTTTTCATGCGAGGGGCCACATTTAAATTCTTTCTCACTCAAGAGGCTGGCTATTGACCTCTTTACCCTATCTATGTCCCTCATAGTTTTGTAGACCTCAATCACGTCCCCCCTAATAATAATAATTGCTTATTGTCACAAGTAGACTTCAATGAAGTTACTGTGAAAAAACCCTAGTCGCCCCATTCTGGCTCCTGTTCGAGGAGGCCGGCATGGGAATTGAACCCGCGCTGCTGGCCTTGTTCTGCATTGCAAGCCAGCTGTTTAGCCCACTGTGCTTTTAGTGCATTTTAGTGCAATCACAGCCTTGGCTAATGAAGGCAAGTATCCCATACGCCTTCTTAACCACCTCATCTACCTGTCCTGCTTCCTTCACGGAACTATGGACATGAACCACAAGGTCCCTCTGGTCCTCTGTACTTCCAAGCACCCTATCATTTATTGTGTATTCCCTTGCCTTTTTAGTCTTCCCAAAATGCATCACCTCACACTTTCTATTTGCTACAGTTTTGCCCATCTGATCAGCCAGTCTGTATTGTCCTGTAATCTAAGTTTTCCCTCCTCGCTATTTACCAAACCACAAATTTTTGTGTCCGCTGTGAACTTACTGATCATACCCCCCACATTCACATCTAGATCATTAATGTTTCACCAGTTGAACTACTAGGCTGAGGGTGGGCTCCTTGCACAAACCCTTAACAGACTGGATTTATGAAATGAAAATCGCTTATTGTCACAAGTAGGCTTCAATGAAGTTACTGTGAAAAGCCCCTAGTCGCCACATTCCGGCACCTGTTCGAGGAGGCTGGTATGTGAATTGAACGGTGCTGCTGGCCTGCCTTGGTCTGCTTTCAAAGCCAGCGATTTAGCCCTGTGCTAAACAGCCCCTATAGCCAGAGGAGACAGCACTCATGTAGAATCTCACTGAAATAGTGATCCCATCACAGATTGGAATATGGGGTGAATTGTTGCCAGCTAATTATGTTTTCCTGTATGCTAAAGTGCAACATTGTAATGCTACAGTGGGAATTCCCATTCTAATGGCGGTATTACGATTTCGGCGTGCGAACAGCTGGTGAGTCAGTTTCAGCGGGAGCATTGCGGAAGTGGTTGCTGGGAGGTAAGTCTGTCCTTTAAAAGCACTTGTCTTTGCAGGGGCAGGCCAGTCGATTTCGGCGTGAGAACAGCTGGTGAGTCAGTTTCAGCGGGAGCATTGCGGAAGTGGTTGCTGGGAGGTAAGTCTGTCCTTTAAAAGCACTTGTCTTTGCAGGGGCAGGCCAGTCGATTTTGGCGTGAGAACAGCTGGTGAGTCAGTTTCAGCGGGAGCATTGCGGAAGTGGTTGCTGGGAGGTAAGTCTGTCCTTTAAAAGCACTTGTCTTTGCAGGGGCAGGCCAGTCGATTTCGGCGGGAGTGGAGCTGGCTGGTTAGTCAATTTCAGCAGGAGCTGAGAATTTTTCTTTTTTTTTAAATTAGTTTTTTAGGCGGGAACAGGAAGTCGACCCGCGGACGTCTGGGAAGACCCTCACCAATAAATTCTGGTGGAGAGGAAACCCGAGACACTACACGTGTAGTGTCTCCCACCCGCCCTCCTCCTCTAACCTAATAATAAAACCCATTGGTCTGAGGTAAGTACCAAATTTTATTATATTATTATTATTTTTTATAAAAATTTAATTTAGTTGTTAGCCAGATCTTGGTAGAAAGTTAGAGGAATGGCAGGGAAGGGAGTGCAATGTTCCTCCTGCAGGATGTTTGAGGTGAGGGATGCAGTTAGTGTCCCTGCTGATTTTACCTGCAGGAAGTGCTGCCATCTCCAGCTCCTCCAAGACCGAGTTAGGGAACTGGAGCTGGAGTTGGAAGAACTTCGGATCATTCGGGAGGCAGAAGGGGTCATAGATAGCAGCTTCAGGGAATTAGTTACACCAAAGATTGGAGATAGGTGGGTAACTGTAAGAGGGACTGGGAAAAAACAGTCAGTGCAGGGATCCCCTGCGGTCGTTCCCCTGAGAAACAAGTATACCGCTTTGGATACTTGTGGAGGGGACGACTTACCAGGGGTAAGCCATGGGGTACGGGCCTCTGGCACGGAGTCTGTCCCTGTTGCTCAGAAGGGAAGGGGGGAGAGGAGCAGAGCATTAGTAATTGGGGACTCTATAGTCAGGGGCACAGATAGGAGATTTTGTGGGAGCGTGAGAGACTCACGTTTGGTATGTTGCCTCCCAGGTGCAAGGGTACGTGAGGTCTCGGATCGTGTTTTCCGGGTCCTTAGGGGGGAGGGGGAGCAGCCCCAAGTCGTGGTCCACATTGGCACTAACGACATAGGTAGGAAAGGGGACAAGGATGTTAGGCAGGCTTTCAGGGAGCTAGGACGGAAGCTCAGTACTAGAACAAACAGAGTTGTTATCTCTGGGTTGTTGCCCGTGCCACGTGATAGTGAGATGAGGAATAGGGAGAGAGAGCATTTAAACACGTGGCTACAGGGATGGTGCAGGCGGGAGGGATTCAGATTTCTGGATAACTGGGGCTCTTTCTGGGGAAGGTGGGACCTCTACAGACAGGATGGTCTACATCTGAACCTGAGGGGCACAAATATCCTGGGGGGGAGATTTGTTAGTGCTCTTTGGGGGGGTTTAAACTAATGCAGCAGGGGCATGGGAACCTGGATTGTAGTTTTAGGGTAAGGGAGAATGAGAGTATAGAGGTCAGGAGCACAGATTTGACGTCGCAGGAGGGGGCCAGTGTTCAGGTAGGTGGTTTGAAGTGTGTCTACTTCAATGCCAGGAGTATACGAAACAAGGTAGGGGAACTGGCAGCATGGGTTGGTACCTGGGACTTCGATGTTGTGGCCATTTCGGAGACATGGATAGAGCAGGGACAGGAATGGATGTTGCAGGTTCCGGGGTTTAGGTGTTTTAGTAAGCTCAGAGAAGGAGGCAAAAGAGGGGGAGGTGTGGCGCTGCTAGTCAAGAGCAGTATTACTGTGGCGGAGAGGATGCTAGATGGGGACTCTTCTTCCGAGGTAGTATGGGCTGAAGTTAGAAACAGGAAAGGAGAGGTCACCCTGTTGGGAGTTTTTTATAGGCCTCCTAATAGTTCTAGGGATGTAGAGGAAAGGATGGCGAAGATGATTCTGGATATGAGCGAAAGTAACAGGGTAGTTATTATGGGAGACTTTAACTTTCCAAATATTGACTGGAAAAGATATAGTTCGAGGACAATAGATGGGTCGTTTTTTGTACAGTGTGTGCAGGAGGGTTTCCTGAAACAATATGTTGACAGGCCAACAAGAGGCGAGGCCACGTTGGATTTGGTTTTGGGTAATGAACCAGGCCAGGTGTTGGATTTGGAGGTAGGAGAGCACTTTGGGGACAGTGACCACAATTCGGTGACGTTTACGTTAATGATGGAAAGGGATAAGTATACACCGCAGGGCAAGAGTTATAGCTGGGGGAAGGGCAATTATGATGCCATTAGACGTGACTTGGGGGGGATAAGGTGGAGAAGTAGGCTGCAAGTGTTGGGCACACTGGATAAGTGGGGCTTGTTCAAGGATCAGCTACTGCGTGTTCTTGATAAGTATGTACTGGTCAGACAGGGAGGAAGGCGTCGAGCGAGGGAACCGTGGTTTACCAAGGAAGTGGAATCTCTTGTTCAGAGGAAGAAGGAGGCCTATGTGAAGATGAAGTGTGAAGTTTCGGTTGGGGCGATGGATAGTTACAAGGTAGCGAGGAAGGATCTAAAGAGAGAGCTAAGACGAGCAAGGAGGGGACATGAGAAGTATTTGGCAGGAAGGATCAAGGAAAACCCAAAAGCTTTCTATAGGTATGTCAGGAATAAGCGAATGACTAGGGAAAGAGTAGGACCAGTCAAGGACAGGGATGGGAAATTGTGTGTGGAGTCTGAAGAGATAGGCGAGATACTAAATGAATATTTTTCGTCAGTATTCACTCAGGAAAAAGATAATGTTGTGGAGGAGAATGCTGAGCCCCAGGCTAATAGAATAGATGGCATTGAGGTACGTAGGGAAGAGGTGTTGGCAATTCTGGACAGGCTGAAAATAGATAAGTCCCCGGGACCTGATGGGATTTATCCTAGGATTCTATGGGAGGCCAGGGAAGAGATTGCTGGACCTTTGGCTTTGATTTTTATGTCATCATTGGCTACAGGAATAGTGCCAGAGGACTGGAGGACAGCAAATGTGGTCCCTTTGTTCAAAAAGGGGAGCAGAGACAACCCCGGCAACTATAGACCGGTGAGCCTCACGTCTGTAGTGGGTAAAGTCTTGGAGGGGATTATAAGAGACAAGATTTATAATCATCTAGATAGGAATAATATGATCAGGGATAGTCAGCATGGCTTTGTGAAGGGTAGGTCATGCCTCACAAACCTTATTGAGTTCTTTGAGAAGGTGACTGAACAGGTAGACGAGGGTAGAGCAGTTGATGTGGTGTATATGGATTTCAGCAAAGCGTTTGATAAGGTTCCCCACGGTAGGCTATTGCAAAAAATACGGAGGCTGGGGATTGAGGGTGATTTAGAGATGTGGATCAGAAATTGGCTAGCTGAAAGAAGACAGAGGGTGGTGGTTGATGGGAAATGTTCAGAATGGAGTACAGTCACAAGTGGAGTACCACAAGGATCTGTTCTGGGGCCGTTGCTGTTTGTCATTTTTATCAATGACCTAGAGGAAGGCGCAGAAGGGTGGGTGAGTAAATTTGCAGACGATACTAAAGTCGGTGGTGTTGTCGATAGTGTGGAAGGATGTAGCAGGTTACAGAGGGATATAGATAAGCTGCAGAGCTGGGCTGAGAGGTGGCAAATGGAGTTTAATGTAGAGAAGTGTGAGGTGATTCACTTTGGAAGGAATAACAGGAATGCGGAATATTTGGCTAATGGTAAAGTTCTTGAAAGTGTGGATGAGCAGAGGGATCTAGGTGTCCATGTACATAAATCCCTGAAAGTTGCCACCCAGGTTGATAGGGTTGTGAAGAAGGCCTATGGAGTGTTGGCCTTTATTGGTAGAGGGATTGAGTTCCGGAGTCGGGAGGTCATGTTGCAGCTGTACAGAACTCTGGTACGGCCGCATTTGGAGTATTGCGTACAGTTCTGGTCACCGCATTATAGGAAGGACGTGGAGGCTTTGGAGCGGGTGCAGAGGAGATTTACCAGGATGTTGCCTGGTATGGAGGGAAAATCTTATGAGGAAAGGCTGATGGACTTGAGGTTGTTTTCGTTGGAGAGAAGAAGGTTAAGAGGAGACTTAATAGAGGCATACAAAATGATCAGGGGGTTGGATAGGGTGGACAGTGAGAGCCTTCTCCCGCGGATGGATATGACTGGCATAAGGGGACATAACTTTAAACTGAGGGGTAATAGATATAGGACAGAGGTCAGAGGTAGGTTCTTTACGCAAAGAGTAGTGAGGCCGTGGAATGCCCTACCTGCTACAGTAGTGAACTCGCCAACATTGAGGGCATTTAAAAGTTTATTGGATAAACATATGGATGATAATGGCATAGTGTAGGTTAGATGGCTTTTGTTTCGGTGCAACATCGTGGGCCGAAGGGCCTGTACTGCGCTGTATTGTTCTATGTTCTATTACAGGAAAGATACAGACATGTAAAGTGCTTACATTGCAGGTGCCAATGCAGTGTGAGACTACATAGCTATTGATCTAAACACCGGTTGCTGACCAGAATAATGTCAGGAGCAGTAGTGCATGCAGTTATGCCCCTTACAGGCAGCGAGTCCTTGCGGTTCATCATTCCAATTTAACGGAGTGCTGGGAAAAGGTCTCAGCTAGTTTGGCAGCATCTGTGGAGAGAGAAGCACATTTACTGTTTGGACCCCATTTCCAGCTGCAGGTCTGAGCACACCCTGGCCCCGCCCACTTAACATGGCCCTGCCTTCAATCATGACCCCGCCCCCAGAACAGGCCCCACCCTCAAATGCAGGGCCCGCCCCTTCCATTCTGGCACCGACCCTTCCATTGTGGCACGGACCCTTCCACTCTGGCCGTGCCCCTCCCACCCTGGCCCTGCTCTCTTACTCTGGCCACGCCCCCTTCACCCTGGCCCCGCCCCTCCCCTTCCGGCCCCGCCCCTCCCATTCCGGCCTGCCCTCCCACTCTGGCCTCGCCGTCCCACCCTAGACCTGCTCTTACTCTGGCCACGCCCCCTTCACCCTGGCCCCGCCCTCCCCTTCCGGCCCCGCCCTCCCCTTCCGGTCCCGCCCCTCCCATTCCGGCCTGCCCTCCCACTCTGGCCTCGACCGCCCACTCTGGCCCTGCCCCCTCACTCTGGCCCCGCCCCCTCACTCTGGCCTCGCCCGCCCACTCTGGCCCTGTCCCCTCACTCTGGCCCCGCCCCCTCACTCTGGCCCCGCCCTCCGATTCTGGCCCCGCCCTCTCATCCTGGCCCCGCCCTCTCACTCAGGCCCCGATCTCCCATTCTGGCCACGCCCTCTCACTGGCCCCGCCCATTATGGCCCCGCCCTCACTCAGGCCCCGCCCTTCTACCTGTCAGTCAGTGCGCAGCCGCAGCCTCCGTCCTTGTCAGGGAGCCGGGGTTCTCCACAGGTGAAAACAAAGATTGTTTTATTGGCAGAATAACGCTGACAGAATATTGAACAGTCTGTTCGAATGCCCCAGTTATTATAAAGCTGACGAACCCGCCTGTCCGGGGCCCGGGTTACAGCGCTGCTGCTGGGGGGAGGAAGCGGCTGACGGACTGGGAGCCACGTATGGCGGTAAATGGCGGCGGGCCGGGAGGAGCGGCTTTCTCACCGGGGAGGGGGGCACCGCGGCCGGGACAAGCTTTATCCATCGGTCCGCCTCCCCCTGTGGGCGATGCCGCGGCCTACAGCCGGTGGATAAGCCTCGGGTTGCCGTACCGAGCTGGCCGGGAGGGAGGCAGGGAGAGGCGGGCGGGGGACTGAAGGCCTCCCCCGGCCCATGCCGGTCACCGGGGAAAGTGGAAGCGGCGGGAGCGCCCCGTGCCCCCGGGGGTGACGGTCGGGCCCATTGCCAGCCGGAGCGGCCTGAAACAGGCGCTGTGTGCGCCGGCGGAGCTGCGATTACTGCAGCGGGATGGAGGGAAGGGGGAGAGAGAAATGAAATGAAAATCGCTTATTAGTTACTGTGAAAAGCCCCTAGTCGCCACATTCCGGCGCCTGTTCGGGGAGGCTGGTACGGGAATCGAACCGTGCTGCTGGCCTGCTTTAAAAGCCAGCGATTTAGCCTACTGTGCTAAACCAGCCCCTGTCTACTGAGTGCTCGTGGCCCAATCCGGCATTTAAATACCTTTAGTGTCAAAATAACTGCAGGAGGGGCACGGTCACATTGAGGGTGTTGGGGGCATGGTCATGTTGAGGGGGTGAGGGGCACGGTCACAGTGAGGGGCACGGTCACGTTGAGGGTGTGGTGGGCACGGTCACGGTGAGGGGCATGGTCACGTTGAGGGAGTGAGGGGCACGGTCACGGTGAGGGGCATGGTCACGTTGAGCGAGTGGTGGGCACGGTCAGGTTGAGGGAGTGATGGGCATGGTCGGGGTGAGGGGCACGGTCCTGTTGAGGGAGCGAGGGGCACGGTCCTGTTGAGGGAGTGAGGGGCACGGTCCCGTTGAGGGAGTGACAGGCACGGTCCCGTTGAGGGAGTGACAGGCACGGTCCCGTTGAGGGGGTGAGGGGCACGGTCCCGTTGAGGGGGTGAGGGGCACGGTCCCGTTGAGGGGGTGAGGGGCACGGTCCCGTTGAGGGGGTGAGGGGCACGGTCCCGTTGAGGGGGTGAGGGGCACGGTCCCGTTGAGGGGGTGAGGGGCACGGTCCCGTTGAGGGGGTGAGGGGCACGGTCCCGTTGAGGGGGTGAGGGGCACGGTCCCGGTGAGGGGGTGAGGGGCACGGTCCCGGTGAGGGGGTGAGGGGCACGGTCCCGGTGAGGGGCACAGTCCCGTTGAGGGGGCGAGGTGCACGATCCCGTTAATATCCTAATTACCTCATCACATTCCCCTGATGTATGGCACATTTGCCTCTATACCTGTATAGATATTTGCTGAAATGAAGAATTAATATATGTTTTAATGTTGATTTTAAAATGCCAAAAGATGTTTTGCTTGGATCAAGTCTGTGGCCAGTAGTTATTTCCTTCTCACACCTTCTGTTGGGTACTTTTCAATGTTGTGTTCTGATGTAGCTATTCTTTGCATCGTCTGACTTTGATGCGTGGTGATGATTTTTTCCATCTACTGCCTCCTCACCTCATTAATGCCCCACCTATATTTGTTCTCTTGATTTCAAACGATTTAGAATCAATTGCTGTCAATGCTTAACTTGTCCTCTTGATCATTTCAGTAGTCAGCATCAGTGTTGCCTCTGCTGATCTAGCCAGCATTGTGGCATTTTTAACCTAAACAACAAACAATTTGACATTCCGTTTTGCCCTGAATTCAGATCATTTAGAACTGGAGGTATTACGATTCCAGACCTGACCCCAACAATGGCTAGGATACTTGACTGAAACCCCAATACTTTTGTTTATTTGTTAGACTGTGAGGAAAGAATGATTTGATCCAGGAGTGATTGCATGAAGAAATAGGACATTGGTATTTCTAAAAACAAAACTTTACTCTTGAGTGCAATATTAAACTTTTAACTTCACACCCGAAAAGAACAGCTTACGATTACTCCTTAATACTACTACTCAATTTCCCATTAAACAACAAGAAAAGAAACATGGTGCTCTCAATCCATCTTAAAATTTGCATGGCCCAGAATAATACTTGCTTTATAAAACAGACTTGGCTCCTGTTAGAGCCCCTTCAGACTCTGGCTGAATACCTTCTAAAAGCTGCTTCACTCGGCGTGTTTCAGCTTTCTGCTTGTCCCCAGACAAGACTGCTCTGCTTTTCAGATTATTACTCTTTTTTTTTTTAACTACCCTACTGAGAGAGAATTGTGGTCTCCGTTTCAGACAGATCAGAATTCACCTCTCTCTCAAAGCTTTCCAAAACTCCCTGCCTCTCTGCATTCCTGGACTCCACCCAGCGATAACCTCATCCCCCAAAGCTGCAACACAAATGAATTCTGCAGGCTGCAAAGCAACTTCCCTGGGCTTCCCCAGTCAAACCACATTCCTGTTTCCTAGAAGCTCCCAGGCCTTTACCAAAACATGACCACTGCAGTCCAACACACTACAACCCCAGGCCTTTAACTATCCTAAGGTTCCTGAAATCATCTATTCCTCGCAAAGGAAAGTTTTAATTCTGATACTGTATCTGTCTTTTGGGCTCTGGTTGTTCTTCCCTGTATGGAAGAATATTCTGAACTACTGCTCTTTTTCTTCACTGTTTCCAGCTTCTAGTTATGAAGCTACTTTTAATTTCCAAATTATTTCTCACATTTTAAGCCCAGGTGTAATCCATGAAACCAGTCCAACCTTTAGCATAGTAGCAATCGGGTTATCATGGATTTTACAGTGCAGAAGGAGGCCATTCGGCCCATCGAGTCTGCACCAGCTCTTGGAAAGAGCACCCTACCCAAGGTCAACACCTCCACCCTATCCCCATAACCCAGTAATCCCACCCAACACTAAGGGCAATTTTGGACACTAAGGGTAATTTATCATGGCCAATCCACCTAACCTGCACATCTTTGGACTGTGGGAGGAAACCGGAGCACCCGGAGGAAACCCATGCACACACAGGGAGGATGTGCAGACTCCGCACAGACAGTGACCCAAGCCGGAATCGAACCTGGGACCCTGGAGCTGTGAAGCAATTGTGCTATCCACAATGCTACCGTGCTGCCCCTTAAAACAGTAAAACAATTATTGGGTTATTAATGCTGTGCACTTCTAGAACTCTGCTCTGGAACATAGAAGCTCATGCAGCTGCTGTGTGCTTCTAAACAGCTTATATAATCATCCTCCAGTTATATTCATGACAACTACAGCTCATTTCTATTCCTGTTGCTTTTCCTGTGTGTTGCAGCTAATGACTTGGGTACATTTATCATTAATATGCTTTCCAGAATCTGTTGTTTTGCTTCTTCACATCAGCAAACTGCTTGATTCATAATCTGACCCGAGCCATTGTTTTGTTGATGTGCTACATTCATCAGCTTTCTTCAGGTCACGCTCCCCCAGTATTTCCAGACTGAAATCTCCCTTTAAGTGCATTGGCCAAATTTGCAATCCCTTCAGTAGGGTAATAAACCTGTTTAGTTCAGTTCTTTGGTGTTTCTTCAAATGTGTCTGGCAGCTATCACATCTTTTGTCCCATCCATAGTCCTTGATCTGTCAAACTCTTAGCGCCTCTTTCTCCTATAATGTGAAATGTAAACACTGTTATTGTTGGAGCTGCATTGCGAAAGCTCTGTTTTCTTCAACAATTCTTAACACTGCAATACTCAAGCCTATTCTTGCCAGAAACACTGGTCCAAAATCTGGGAGCTTCTTGTAACATTTCATTGGTACTCTTGTCTGGCAAGTGTCTCACCTCTCACTGACTCTATTTCCCTTTATAGCCCCAACTTAGGGCGTTCATTGCCAAGTGGCCATTACTTGTGTGATGATGACGGCAGGTGTCAGGCTATTTGACTGGGGGAATATTGCTGCATTGCCAAATCTGATCCCATCAACACATGAGGATTTCCAGCAAGGCTGCTGGAGAATGATAGGGATTGAGGTTGTCTGATTGATTCTTCTTCCCACATTCCAAAATCTAGGCGCCGCTGAATTTAATTACAATGTTCCCATAACCGTGCTAGTTGTGGTCACTAACTTGGCGCTCCTGTTTTGTCTGTATTAGTTATTCACTGGGTAATCACAAGGCACCAGCGAGATTTTAATGCAACATTTTGCATTTAGATTGCACTATTACATCAATGAAGTGATCACAAATTCTTTTAAGAATTCCGAAGTCAGAGTCTAATGCACCATGTTGGTTGTCTCCGTATCAATGCACAGGTTATGAAAGTTTATATCAATGCAAAGGTTGCCCATCTGTTCTTATTTTTTTATATTCTAATTATTAAGGGGCAATTTATGTGGCACAAAATTAGTGTTTGTACCGTTTGGCCTTGTCTTTTACTGTTTTCCTTATATCTTTTACTGTTTTAATAAAAAGATATGGCCAATCCACCTATCCTGCACATCTTTGGGTTGTGGGGGTGAGATCCACGCAGGCACGTGGAAAGTGTGCAAACTACACGGACAGTAACCTGAGGCCGGGATTGAACCCGGGTCCTTGGCGCCGTGAGGCAGCAGTGCTAACCATTGCATCACTGTGCCGCCTTTGTCCATCTATTCTTAACGTTTAATTCTAGCCTCTATTAAAAGTTACACAGCATGGTTTGTTAAATGTGCTATTGGAGAACTTGTGTACCTTTCATGGAATTTCTGTATTCTATAGTGTAATGCGTAAACTTAATAGAGCTCTATATGTGTGAGAGATATATACATATACAAAATAGTTAATGTCTTTGAAACCAGATTTCTCTGTTGAGGGTGGAATGTAATGGCTGGTAATTAATCTTAAAAATCATATTTTTGGATTATCAATAGCTTCTGTATATTCTGTCACATTTAAAATTTCGTGTTCTATGTTTTAAAATGGCATGTTTTTGTAATTTTTAAGTATTTGGAATAATTTTTCACTTTAACCTGGTCACTAAGTGGTACTAGGTACAGATTAAAAAATGTTATCTTTTGTTCCATGGTTGGCTTAGAGCTTCACTTTTTTTACAAATTTGAAAATTATGTTGGATTTGTCCATTTAGTTGTTTGTCTGCTCAGTGAAAAGTGTAGTGGTTTTTCGATTTTAGTGGATATCTTGGCTGTTTTGAGCATCTTGTTTCCTGGTAATTTTGCACCGTTTTGTTATTGATTTTCCTTGGATGTTCCCAGGTAGCTTTGTCAGTACTTTGAGGCACTGAATTATTTAAACTTGGAAGAGTTTCTGTTAACTATGAAGACGTTTGAGCGTTTTGCTTTCACAGACCGGAATCTAGTTGAAGAGCATTTGTGGATGCGTGGTCTGTTTTGAATTTTTGTTAGCCAATCCTTCTGATTGAAAATAATTCATTTAACAAAATAAGCTACATGCAGGTAGGCAGATAGAAGTCAGTTTTGACTTAGTATTTTGCAAAATGTTGATTTTAAAATTCTAATCCCTCCCATGGCCTTGCCCCTCTCCATCTGTATAACCTCCTCAACCCTCCAAGTTCTCTTGCTCTGCTTCAATTCAGGCTCCTTGAGTATCCCTGACTTTAACCCCTCTACCACTAGTGGCTGAATCTTTAGCTGCCCAATCCCCAAGTTCTGGAATTTCTTCCTTAAACCTTGCTTTCCTCCTCTAATGTGCTCCTTAAAATCTACCTTTTTTGATCAGGTTTTTAATCACCTGTCCAAATATTTCCATATGTGGTTCAGTGTTAAATTTTGTTTTTGTCCCTGGATCACTGTCCGTGTGGAGTTTTCACCATGTCTGCGTGGGTTTCACCCCCACAATCCAAAGATGTGCAGATTAGGTGGATTGGCCATGCTAAATTGTGCTTTAATTGGTAAATAAATAAATAATTGGGTACTCTAAATTTAAAAAAAAAAATTGTTTTTGTAAAGTCCCTCTGTGACATCTTGGGACATTTTATTAAGTTGGAGATGCTAAATAAATGCAAGTTTTTGTTTGCTAAAACAATTATGTAAGCTAATATACTTACCATCTCAAATGAGCAACGCGGTAGCACAGTGGTTAGCACTGTTGCTTCACAGCTCCAGGGTCCCAGGTTCAATTCCCGGCTTGAGTCGTTTTGTGTGTGGAGTCTGCACGTTCTCCCCGTGTCTGCGTGGGTTTCCTCCGGTTTCCACCCACAGGAGTCGAAAGACGTGATTGTTGGGTGAATTGGACATTCTGAATTCTCCCTCCGTGTAACCGGACTATGGCGACTAGGGGATTTTCACAGCAACTTAATTGCAGTGTTAATGTAAGCCTACTTGTGACACCAATAAAGATGATTATTATTATTATTAAATCATTCCCTCAGAAAATGACACTGACCGCTAACACCCGATTATTGGATTTTATGATGGTTCTAAATTTTCTGGCAGTAAAGTAGCATTTGAAAGTCAAAAATCTGGACATGCACCACAGGTTGTTTTACATGGAGAAGACCCAGTAGAAGTGACATCACCAGAGATGTTTTTGAAAAAAAGGGACAAGGTTATTTTTAAAATATATATTTTTATTCCAAATATTACAAAAATCTCACACAAAGGAAAACACCCAAATATAATAAAAAAAGTTTTGTCATTTCTTTGTTTTAACAAACTAACAGGAATAACCCCAAACCCCCAGCCCCCCTTCAGTCCGATTGCTTCACATACGCTGCTTACCATTATATAGAATGGCTTCTGAAAATACAAATTACCTCAATTCCTGAACTGAGGCGGCTGTGATAACATTTAACACAAAACAGTGAATAAGCAAAAAGAAAACGTGGTTGAAAATGCAAATCCTAGGGGCAGCACGGTGGCACAGTGGTTAGCATAGCTGCCTCACGGCGCCGAGGTCCCAGGTTCGACCCTGGCTCTGGGTCACTGTCCGTGTGGAGTTTGCACATTCTCCCTGTGTTTGCGTGGGTTTTTCCCCCACAACCCAAAGATGTGCAGGGTAGGCGGAATGGCCACGCTAAATTGCCCCGCAATTGGGAAAAAATGAATTGGGTACTCTAAATTTAAAAAAAAAAAAGAAAATGCAAATCCTTTTTAGCTGAGATGCATAAATTGTGATCCACAACCAGATACATTGTTAAATAAATGGAAGTCAACTGGTTTGCCTTTTATATTTGTTGTAACAAAATGATTTTTTTTTTGTTTGTATCTGGATTTGCTGTTTGTTTTAAAAGGGTTGAAAGTCGATAAAGTGTAAAGAAAGAGCAATTTTGACCAAGGTTTTAGTTGTTTGGAGCTCAAGGCTCTTTATGTCAGGAGGTATATATAGCTTAGTGCATTAGGGTTGAACTGGACTCCACTTAAAAAAAAAAATCAATATTCCATGACCTAAAGGACAAGATTTTTAAAGCCATTGAAACTGGAATTTGTTGCTTGTAAGTATTGCTTTCTAGAAGTATAGTGCAGGCTTTATGCAGTATGAATTTACTTGGATTCGTTATCAGTTACAGATTTAAGTGGTCCAACCTCATTATTAATTTAAATCCATTCTGCAGTGCCGCATAATTCAAAACCAGTTGGTGTAACTAGTCTGATTGAAACCCTACCCTCCTTCCGTTTACTGTCTGATAGGAGGTATAATGATCAATCAAAGCAAAAAGGAGGATCAGCAGCACTAAACCCAGATTTTTAATTTAAAACCATGCTTTTGTCTTCTAAAGGGCAGCTACCCTCTACTTTGAAATAAACTGGGCAGTATGGACCCTATCCAACTATACTCTTTTTTAATCTTGCCAATGTTTGGGAAACGGTGTCCCCCTGAAGGACTCTCAGTTTACAGTTAAATATCTCCTTCCAGGGACTGTAAATATCTCCCTCCAGGGACTGTAAGTCATTCCAAGGCATTTTTTATTGATCAGGCTCATGGATAGATTATAATGGGTAAAAATTTGGTGAAAGCTGTATTTCTTTTTTTTTTTTCCACCCCCCCCCCCCCCCCCCCCCCCCCCCCCCGACGATTAATTTTCGGCGAAGAAGTCGACGAATGGTTGCCACCTCCGGGAGAACCCTAACAGTGACCCTCTCGAGGCGAACTTGATTGTCTCCAAACAGGGAAAGCTAGCCATGTCCGATAGCCAGGTCTCCGACTTCGGAGGCTTTGAAACCCTCCAAGCTAATAGCATCCGTCTCTGGGCTACCAGGGAAGCAAAGGCTAGAACGTCTGCCTCTTTCTCCTCCTGGATTCCGGTCCTTCCGACACCCCGAAAATCGCCACCCTTGTTTTTAACACCGTGGACATGACATCTGCAAACCCCTGCCAAAATCCCCTAAGCTTCGGCCATGTCCAGAACATGTGGACATGATTTGCTAGTCCTCCCGCACATTTTGCACACCTGTCTACCACACCAAAGAATCTGCTCATCCGGGCCACTGTCATGTGAGCCCGATGAACAATCTTGAATTGTATCAGGCCGAGCCTGGCACATGTTGCGGATGCATTGACTCTACTCAACGCGTCTGCCCATAGACTATCCTCTATCTCTCCTCCCAGCTCCTCCTCCCACTTGCGCTTCAGCTCCTTTGTCTGTGTCTCCTCTGACCCCATAAGTTCCTTGAAAATGTCAGAGACACTCCCTTCTCCTACCCACCCTCTGGAAACTACCCTGTCCTGAATCCCCCTTAGCGGTAGGAGTGGGAAGGCTGACAACTGTTTACATAGGAAGTCCCGCACCTGCAGATACCTGAATTCATTTCCCCTCGCCAACCCAAACTTCTCCTCCAGCGCCCTCATACTCGGAAGGCTCCCCTCTATAAACATGTCCCCCATTCTCTCAATCCCTGCTCTCCACCATATCCGGAACCCCCCATCCATACTTCCCGGGGCAAACCGGTGATTATTACAGATTGAGGACCAGACCGATGCTCCCTCTGCTCCCACATGTCTCCACCATTGCCCCCAGACTCTCTGGGCTACCACCACCACGGGGCTGGTGGAGTACCGTGCCGGCGGGAATGGCAGAGGTGCAGTTACCAACGCCCCCAGTCTGGTGCCCTTGCATGAAGCCGCCTCCATAAGCTCCCATGCCGACCCCTCCCCCACCACCCACTTCCTGATCATGGCTATATTCGCCGTCCAGTAATAGTTACTAAAATTTGGCAGTGCCAGCCCGCCCTCTCCCCGACTCCGCTCCAGCATTACCTTCCTTACTCATGGGGTCTTGCCCGCCCAAACGAAGCCAGTGATCACTTTGTTGATCCATTTAAAAACGGACCGCGGAATAAAGATGGGGAGACACTGAAATACAAACCGGAATCTCGGGAGGACCGTCATCTTCACCGTCTGCACCCTCCCAGCCAGTGACAACGTAAACGCGTCCCATCTCCGAAAATCGTCCTTCATTTGGTCTACTAGTTGGGCCAGATTTAATTTATGCAGCCGGTCCCATTCCCACGCCACTTGAATGCCTAGGTACCTAAAGCTTCCTCCTACTAATCTAAACGGCAGCTCCCCCAATCGCCTCTCCTGTCCCCTCGCCTGGACCGCAAACATCTCACTTTTCCTCCATATTTAGCTTATACCCCGAAAACCTGCCAAATTCCCCTAGAATCCTCATGATTTGTTCCAGCCTCTTGAGGCTCTCCGAGCAATTGCTAACGGCTCCATAGCTAGCGCGAACAACAGTGGTGAAAGGGGGCATCCCTACCCCGTTCCCCGGTGCAGTCTAAAATAGCCCGATGTTGTCCTATTCGTCCGTACGCTTGCCACAGGAGCCTGATACAGCAACCTGACCCAGTCAATAAAGCCCCCCCCCAAAATCCGAACCGTCCCAGTACCTCCCACAGATAATCCCATTCTAGCCGATCAAAAGCCTTTTCTGCATCCATTGTGATCACTACCTCCACCTGCCTACCTTCCGGGAGCATCATGATCATGTTTAACAACCTTCTTACATCGGCCACCAACTGCCTACCCTTAACAAACCCCGCCTGGTCCTCCCCAATAACATCTGGAACACAATCGTCAATCCTGGAGGACAAAAGCTTGGCCAGCAATTTGGCATCCACATTCAACAGGGATATCGGCCTGTAAGACCCACACAGCCGCGGGTTCTTGCCCCGCTTCAGAATCAGCAAAATCGTGGCCTGTGACATCGTCGGGGGCAGCACCCCTCTTTCCCTTGCCACATTGAACATCCTCATCAACACCGGCCCCAATATGAAAGCTGTATTTCTAAGGTCTGTCAAGTCATTTAGATGGATTTGTTTATTGTTACGGATTAGAGATTTGGGTACGGCATTTTAAAAGCGTTTATCTTCTCCATTATTTTCATTTGACAAATACTTTTGTGTTAAGAGTTGAATGTTTTTTTTTCAGGTTTTGTTTTGTGTTTTTAAACCAAGTTGATTGTTCAAGAATTTTTTTGCCAAGGGGGAGGAATGAAACCTTTTTGATAATTGCAGATTTTAATTTTTAAATTTGATGACAGTAATGCATGCGTCCTGGTATTTAAAGGATCCGCTATACCTGTTGTGCAACATGATTAAGTCAATGATTGGTGGAGCTACAAACTAAAACTGTGCAATGCTTCATGAAAAGATTGCGTGGTGAGCTGATTGTGGTGTTTATAATGTTAAAAGGATTGGTCCAGGGAAACTAGTTCCTTTTGGTTTTTGGAATCCAGAACCGGGGGACACGATCCTAAAATTAGAGCTAAACCATTCAAAATGGAAATTGGGAAGTTCTGAGGGTTGTAGGCATCTAGAATTCTGTCCTCTTAATAGGTGGCATATGCTGGGACAGTGGAACTTTCATTGGGCAGAGATATTGAAGGGAATAGAACTAAATCGGGTAAATGGGAGTTGTGGAACAGTTTCAAGGGGCTGAATGGATGACTCCTGTTCCTCTGCAGCAGCAGGTACACAAGAGGTTGTGATGGCAATTTACATATTGGTCTTTATTATAAGAATATAGCAATCTTGCTACAGTTGTATGGGGCTTTGGTACAATCATATCTGGAAGATTGTGTGCTCTTTTGATCTCCTTTAAGGAAAAATATACTTGCATTGGAGACAGTACAGTGAAGGCTCACTAGCTTAGCCCTGCGATAACAAAGAACAAAGAATAATACAGCACAGGAACAGGCCCTTCGGCTCGCCAAGTCATGATACCAACCTTGGCCAAAACCCTCAGCACTTCCTTAAAGAACAAAGAACAGGGAGAATGTGAGATGGGAGGGTTGACCTATGTGAGAGGTTGTGAAAATTGGGTCTATTTTCTAGAGTTTGGAAGAATGAGAGGCGACCCCATTGAAACATTCAAGATTACGAAGGGGCTTGATAGGGCAGTTACTGAGAAGCTGTTTCCCACCGGCCGGTGAAGCAGAGCATGGGGGGGATAGTTTCAGGGTCAGGGGCCAATCATTTGGGTCTGAGATGAGGAGAAATTGCTTCACTCAAAGGGTTGTGAATCGTTGGGATTCTCTGCTTCCGAGGGTTGTGGAGGCTCTGAATATATTTAAGGCTGGGATAAACAGATTTTTGACCTCATTGGAAATCGGTGACTATGGGGAATTGGGCTATGGGTGACAGTGGAGTTGAGGCCAATGATCAGTCATTATCACATTGAATGTTGGAGCAGGCCATATGGTCATCTATTGCTCCTTTTCTTAATGTTATTTAATGATGTGACAAGACAAGAGCAGTGTTAACTATTGTTGATGAGGGTCAGGCTTTGTGCCTATTTTGCCTCAGTTCCCCCCTCTTAATTTGAGCATACCACATTTACAAAGTTCTTACTGGAAACACCTGAACTTTGAAAAGGATAACTTGGAATATAGCTAATGTAGAAGATCTTTTTGAAGAGCAATAAGGTATGTTTCCAATACAACTTCTGTTATACAATTTTTGATGTAACCAATTTCTGTAGTGACAGAACAGAAAGAAGTCCAAGATACATTGCATGAGGTTGTTCAGCAGAGATGTACAGCAATTGCAAAGGTTATCATCAGTTTCCAATTAATTGGTAAGAACAATCAGCCCACTCTTAAGTCTTGAGCGCAAAAATCAAAGGTGGTACTCCAGTGCTGCACTGTTGAAGGTGCCATGTTTGGATGAGATGTTAAACCAAGACCCCCACCTCTCCTTTTTGGTAAATATCAAATATCCCACAATACTATCTGGAGGAAGATCAGGGGAGTTATCCCTGAGGTCCTGATTAATGTTTATTCCTCAATTAATGTCACAGAAAAGATTATATGGTCATTATCACAATGTTGCTTGTGGGAGCATGCTGTGAACAAATTGACAGCTGGGTTTCTGACACTATAACTTTGATTTGATTTATTATTGTCACATGTATTAGTATTGTTTCTTGCATGCTGTATAAACAATGCATACTGTACATAGGGAAGGAAGGGGAGACTGCAGAATATAAGGTTACAGTTATAGCAAGGTGTTGAGAAAAGATCAACTTAATAATGAAATGAAAAATGAAGAGGTAGGTCCATTGAAAAGTCTGATGGCAGTCTGATGGAAGAAGCTGTTCTTGAGTCGGTTGGTACGTGACCTCAAACTTTTGGTATCTTTTTTTGACGGAAGAAAGTGGAAGAGAGTATGTCCGGGGTGCGTGGGGTCCTTAATTATGCTGGCTGCCTTTCTGAGGCAGCGGGAATTGTAGATAGAGTCAATGGATGGGAGGCTGGTTTGCGTGATGGACTGGGCTACATTCACGACCTTTTGTAGTTTCCTGCGGTCTTGGTCAGAACGGATCCATACCAAGCTGTTATACAACCAGGAAGAATGCTTTCTATGGTGCATCTGTAGAAGTTGGTGAGAGTCGTAGCTGACATGCCAAATTTCCTTAGTCTTCTGAGAAAGTAGAGTCGTTGGTGGGCTTTCTTAACTATAGTGTCGGCATGGGGGGACCAGGACAGGCTGTTGGTGATTGGACACCTACAAACTTGAAGCACTCGACTTTCTATGTTCCCATTGATGTAGACGGGGGCATGTTCTCCACTACGCTACCTGAAGTCGATGACAATCTCCTTCGTTTTGTTGACATTGAGGGAGAGATTATTGTCGTCACACCAGTTCACCAGATTATCTATCTCATTCCTGTACTCTGTCTCATCATTGTTTGAGATCTGACCCACTACGGTGGTGTCATCAGCAAATTTGAAAATCGAGTTGGAGGGGAATTTGGCCACACAGTCATAGGTTTATAAGGAATATAGTAGGGGGCTGAGGACACAGCCTTGTGGGATGTTGAGAATGATCGTGGAGGAGGTGTTGTTGCCTATCTTTACTGATTGTGGCCTGTGGGTTAGAAAGTTCAGGATCCAGTCGCAGAGGGAGGAGCCGAGGCGAAGGCTCCTCTCTCCTCGAGTTTGGAGATGAGTTTCGTAGGAATGATGGTATTGAAGGCTGAGCTGTGGTCGATAAATAGGAGTCTGACATAGGTGTCTTTGTTATCTAGGTGTCCCAGGGTAGAGTGCAGGGCCATGGAGATGGCGCCTGCTGTGGACCTGTTGCAGCGGTAGGCGAACTGTAGTGGATCAAGGCAATCCGGGAGGCTGGAGTTGATTTGTGCCATGACTAACCTTTCGAAGCACTTCATGATGATGGATGTCAGAGCCACTGGACGATAGTCCTTAAAGCACGCGGCTTGGCTTTTTTTGGTACAGGGATGATGGTCGTCTTCTTGAAGCAGATAGGCTTGAAGCAGTGATTACATTTCAAAAAGTCCCTCATTGGTTATAAAGTGCTTTGCGACGTCTGGCGGTTGTGAAAAGCAAAGTCTCTTTATAAATTATGAGTACTATGTGTTGATGTTCGCTTTCGCTGACTCAGTTTATAAATAAGGATTTCCCCATTATCTTGAAATGTTCTTGGGCAGTTTAGTGGAGTGATCGTCTCAGGCAGTGATGAGCACAAGCCCCGTGACCAACTGTAAAGGAGAAATGGAAAAAATGAATATGTGGAGAGTCTTTATTGGGCTGCTCTGCATGCTTCTGGACAGCTGACTTCCAGTAACTGTCAGGAGCAAGATCCTTGTCCTCTTGATTTTAGGTTGCAGCCTACTGGAAACTAAAAGGGAATTTTCCAATGTCGACCATAAACTTCCTGTTTTCAATTCCAGATCTTTCCTGTCCCAGCATAATATCTTTAATCAAATAATGTTGTTTCTTTTTACTTTCATGGTTATAAATTGAGTTTTTCTGCTGTATACTTGGCAGCTTTATCAAAACAAATTCCACTTTGATAGAGGAGCCTAGACAGAGCATGCTCCGATGCTGCAAGAAATTCCACTTGACGGGGGCTTGTGCAGGAATTAGTCTAATTCTTAGTTTTAATGAAATGACTTTAAATTATTAGTTCCAGTAATAAGTTCCTACCTTACTGCATTATTTCCATTGCTTGATTTAAGCTATTGAGTCATTACAGAATGGGGAAAAAAGATCACCGAATCTTTACAGTGCAGAAGGAGGCTGGCCGTTCAGCCAGAGTCTGCACTGGCTCTGAAAGAGCATTCCATCTAGTCCCACTCTCCTGCCTTATCCACCACTTGCACATTTTCTCTTTTCAGATAGCAATCTACCTGAATTGAACCTGCCCCATCTCTCTCAGGAACTTCAATCCAGACTCCAACCACCCCTTGGATGAAAAGACTCATCACCTTTACTCCTTTTGCCAATTATTGTTATCAAACCCCTCCATGGGTTTGCCCCTCTCTGTAACTTTTTATAGCTCTACAGCCCTCTATGCTCTTCCAATTTGGGGGAGGATGTAGCATAGTGGTATTGTCACTGGACTATTAATCCAGAGTTCTGATGTAATTCTCTGGAGACTCTGGTTTGAATATCTCCTCTCTCTCTCTAATCCCCTCCCCCCGCCATGACATGGTGAAATTTGAATTTAGTAATAATCTGGAATTAAAGGTCGAATGGTAACCATAGAACATAGAACAATACAGCGCAGTACAGGCCCTTCGGCCCACGATGTTGCACCGAAACAAAAGCCATCTAACCTACACTATGCCATTATCATCCATATGTTTATCCAATAAACTTTTAAATGCCCTCAATGTTGGCGAGTTCACTACTGTAGCAGGTAGGGCATTCCACGGCCTCACTACTCTTTGCGTAAAGAACCTACCTCTGACCTCTGTCCTATATCTATTACCCCTCAGTTTAAAGTTATGTCCCCTCGTGCCAGCCATATCCATCCGCGGGAGAAGGCTCTCACTGTCCACCCTATCCAACCCCCTGATCATTTTGTATGCCTCTATTAAGTCTCCTCTTAACCTTCTTCTCTCCAACGAAAACAACCTCAAGTCCATCAGCCTTTCCTCATAAGATTTTCCCTCCATACCAGGCAACATCCTGGTAAATCTCCTCTGCACCCGCTCCAAAGCCTCCACGTCCTTCCTATAATGCGGTGACCAGAACTGTACGCAATACTCCAAATGCGGCCGTACCAGAGTTCTGTACAGCTGCAACATGACCTCCTGACTCCGGAACTCAATCCCTCTACCAATAAAGGCCAACACTCCATAGGCCTTCTTCACAACCCTATCAACCTGGGTGGCAACTTTCAGGGATCTATGTACATGGACACCTAGATCCCTCTGCTCATCCACACTTTCAAGAACTTTACCATTAGCCAAATATTCCGCATTCCTGTTATTCCTTCCAAAGTGAATCACCTCACACTTCTCTACATTAAACTCCATTTGCCACCTCTCAGCCCAGCTCTGCAGCTTATCTATATCCCTCTGTAACCTGCTACATCCTTCCACACTATCGACAACACCACCGACTTTCGTCTGCAAATTTACTCACCCACCCTTCTGCGCCTTCCTCTAGGTCATTGATAAAAATGACAAACAGCAACGGCCCCAGAACAGATCCTTGTGGTACTCCACTTGTGACTGTACTCCATTCTGAACATTTCCCATCAACCACCACCCTCTGTCTTCTTTCAGCTAGCCAATTTCTGTTCCACATCTCTAAATCACCCTCAATCCCCAGCCTCTGTATTTTTTGCAATAGCCTACCGTGGGGAACCTTATCAAATGCTTTGCTGAAATCCATATACACCACATCAACTGCTCTACCCTCGTCTACCTGTTCAGTCACCTTCTCAAAGAACTCAATAAGGTTTGTGAGGCATGACCTACCCTTCACAAAGCCATGCTGACTATCTCTGATCATATTATTCCTATCTAGATGATTATAAATCTTGTCTCTTATAATCCCCTCCAAGACTTTACCCACTACAGACGTGAGGCTCACCGGTCTATAGTTGCCGGGGTTGTCTCTGCTCCCCTTTTTGAACAAAGGGACCACATTTGCTGTCCTCCAGTCCTCTGGCACTATTCCTGTAGCCAATGATGACATAAAAATCAAAGCCAAAGGTCCAGCAATCTCTTCCCTGGCCTCCCATAGAATCCTAGGATAAATCCCATCAGGTCCCGGGGACTTATCTATTTTAAGCCTGTCCAGAATTGCCAACACCTCTTCCCTACGTACCTCAATGCCATCTATTCTATTAGCCTGGGGCTCAGCATTCTCCTCCACAACATTATCTTTTTCCTGAGTGAATACTGACGAAAAATATTCATTTAGTATCTCGCCTATCTCTTCAGACTCCACACACAATTTCCCATCCCTGTCCTTGACTGGTCCTACTCTTTCCCTAGTCATTCGCTTATTCCTGACATACCTATAGAAAGCTTTTGGGTTTTCCTTGATCCTTCCTGCCAAATACTTCTCATGTCCCCTCCTTGCTCGTCTTAGCTCTCTCTTTAGATCCTTCCTCGCTACCTTGTAACTATCCATCGCCCCAACCGAAACTTCACACTTCATCTTCACATAGGCCTCCTTCTTCCTCTTAACAAGAGATTCCACTTCCTTGGTAAACCACGGTTCCCTCGCTCGACGCCTTCCTCCCTGTCTGACCGGTACATACTTATCAAGAACACGCAGTAGCTGATCCTTGAACAAGCCCCACTTATCCAGTGTGCCCAACACTTGCAGCCTACTTCTCCACCTTATCCCCCCCCAAGTCACGTCTAATGGCATCATAATTGCCCTTCCCCCAGCTATAACTCTTGCCCTGCGGTGTATACTTATCCCTTTCCATCATTAACGTAAACGTCACCGAATTGTGGTCACTGTCCCCAAAGTGCTCTCCTACCTCCAAATCCAACACCTGGCCTGGTTCATTACCCAAAACCAAATCCAACGTGGCCTCGCCTCTTGTTGGCCTGTCAACATATTGTTTCAGGAAACCCTCCTGCACACACTGTACAAAAAACGACCCATCTATTGTACTCGAACTATATCTTTTCCAGTCAATATTTGGAAAGTTAAAGTCTCCCATAATAACTACCATGTTACTTTCGCTCATATCCAGAATCATCTTCGCCATCCTTTCCTCTACATCCCTAGAACTATTAAGAGGCCTATAAAAAAACTCCCAACAGGGTGACCTCTCCTTTCCTGTTTCTAACTTCAGCCAATACTACCTCGGAAGAAGAGTCCCCATCTAGCATCCTCTCCGCCACCGTAATACTGCTCTTGACTAGCAGCGCCACACCTCCCCCTCTTTTGCCTCCTTCTCTGAGCTTACTAAAACACCTAAACCCCGGAACCTGCAACATCCATTCCTGTCCCTGCTCTATCCATGTCTCCGAAATGGCCACAACATCGAATTCCCAGGTACCAACCCACGCTGCCAGTTCCCCTACCTTGTTTCGTATACTCCTGGCATTGAAGTAGACACACTTCAAACCACCTACCTGAACACTGGCCCCCTCCTGCGACGTCAAATCTGTGCTCCTGACCTCTATACTCTCATTCTCCCTTACCCTAAAACTACAATCCAGGTTCCCATGCCCCTGCTGCATTAGATTAAACCCCCCCAAAGAGCACTAACAAATCTCCCCCCCAGGATATTTGTGCCCCTCAGGTTCAGATGTAGACCATCCTGTCTGTAGAGGTCCCACCTTCCCCAGAAAGAGCCCCAGTTATCCAAAAATCTGAATCCCTCCCGCCTGCACCATCCCTGTAGCCACGTGTTTAAATGCTCTCTCTCCCTATTCCTCATCTCACTATCACGTGGCACGGGCAACAACCCAGAGATAACAACTCTGTTTGTTCTAGTTCTGAGCTTCCATCCTAGCTCCCTGAAAGCCTGCCTGACATCCTTGTCCCCTTTCCTACCTATGTCGTTGGTGCCAATGTGGACCACGACTTGGGGCTGCTCCCCCTCCCCCCTAAGGACCCGGAAAACACGATCCGAGACATGAACCATGAACCATGAAAGAATGAATGAAATGAAATGAAAATCGCTTATTATCACAAGTAGGTCGATTATTGCTAATGTCCTTTAGGGAAAGCAATCTGCTGTCCTTGCCTGGTCAGGCCTACATGTGACTCCAGACTCACAGCAATGTGGTTGACTATTAAATGCCCCTCCAGGGCAATTAGGGACAGACAGCGATGCTTAGATCCCATAAACGAATAAAAACAAAATCTGCCCTTCTATCTTTAGATATAGCTCTTGGGGCCAAAGGGATAATAATCCTTTATTGTCACAAGTAGGCTTACATTAACACTGCAGTGAAATTACTGTGAAAGGTCCCTAGTCTCCACACCTGTTCC
Organism: Scyliorhinus torazame; assembly: GCF_047496885.1. Lineage (NCBI taxonomy): Eukaryota > Metazoa > Chordata > Chondrichthyes > Carcharhiniformes > Scyliorhinidae > Scyliorhinus > Scyliorhinus torazame. The sequence continues at coordinate 15,633,192 of NC_092707.1, forward strand.
AGGTACACAGAGGGAAAATTCAGAATGTCCAATTCACCCAACAAGCACGTATTTCGGGACTTGTGGGAGGAAACCGGAGCACCCGGAGGAAACCCACGCCGACACAGGGAGAACATGCAGACTCCACACAGATAGTGACCCAACTCTAGAATCGAACCTGGACCCTGGTGGTGTGATTCAACAGTGCTATCCACTGTGCTACCGTGCTGCCCCTCAAGGGATATGGGGAAGGTGGGATCAGGGTGTTGAACGCGATGATCAACCATGATCATAATGAATGGCTGAGCAGGCTCGAAGGGCTGAATGGTTGTCTCCTGCTTCTATTTTCTATGTATGTACCCTCAATTTTCATCAATCCACCATTGATAGTTGTCTTCAGATGTTTGGGTGTTGAGCTCTGGAATACCCTGACTCCATCTTTCTCTCTTTTAAAATGCTCCTTAAACCCTGCCTAGTTAATGAAGCTTTAGGTCACCTGTTCAAATATTTCCATACGTAGATAGTGGAGGAGGGGTTGGCGTGGGGGCGGATGGAGGAGCTTCTTGTAGGGGAACGGGTTTAAGGGCGTTGTTCATAGTGCCTCTGCTGTTCTCGCCGGCCAGACCCCCCGTGAGGCCAGCGATGGTGTCGGCCTTAAGGGGTTGGGGGCAGTGGAGGCAGTATTTGGGATTGGAGGGTGCCTTGGTGTGGGCACCAATTTGTGACAACCATAGGTTTGCGCCGGGGGCTGGATGTGAGTTTTCGCAGGTGGCAGCAGGCAGGGATTATGCAATTTGGCGATCTGTTTATAGGGGGCAGATACGCGAAGTTGGAGGATCTGGAGGAAGCTTTTGAGTTGCCAGGGGAACGGTTTTGGGTACCTGCAGGTCCAGGATTTTGTCTTTTCATGGGCTACTGCCTCTGGGTTGCAGGATAAGGTACTGTCGAAGGAGGAGACGGGAGGGGAAGATGTCCGAGGTTTACAAGGAGTTTGGGAGGGGACCCTGGTGGGGGATATAAAGTGTAGGTGGGAGGTGGAGCTGGGACGGGAGATGCAAGCCGGGACGTGGGCTGAGGCCCTGCGGAGGGTGAATGTGTCTTCGTCGTATGCGAGGCTAAGCATCATTCAGTTTAAGGTAATTCATAGAGCACATATGACAGTAAAGCGGATGAGTACGTTTTTTGAGGGGCTACAGGATAGTTGTGGGCAGCGCACATGGAGGCCTGTGAATTAAGTCCACATGTTTTGGGCATGTTCGAAGCTGCAGGGGTTTGTGGATGTAAATGTCCGTGTTGCTAGGGTGAAGGTGGCCCCGAGTCCAGAGCTAGCGATATTTGGGGGTAGGAAGACCCGGGAGTCCGATGTCTTGGCCTTTGCCTCCCTGATAGCCCAGAGACGGATCTTACCTGGATGGAGGGACTCGGGCTGCTGAAAGCGGGGATGTGGGTGTGCGACCTGGCGGAAATCCTGATGCCGAAGAAGGTTAAGTTTGTCCTGAGGGGGTTGGTTGATTGGTTCGCTCGGAGGCAAAAGCCGTTCATGTAAGGAGGATTGAGGGGTAAGCAAAATGCGGCTGGGGAATGGGGAAGGGGTAGGCGGGCTAAAATGGGGAAGGCAGGATGGGAGTAGGGGGTGATAGTGGGGAGCGGGGTATGTGGGTGTTGGCTATTTATAATGTTTGATTTTTCTTCTGCTTTTGTTTGTTTCTATGAAAATGCCTGAATAAAATACTTAAAAAACAAAACAAAATATTGACTGCCATTTCTACTATTGTTACGCATTTTTAGTATGTTTGTTTGGTACCAGTATTTTCTCAGTTTTTAAAACTTTCTTTGCAAGTGTATTTTCAAGCTGCTATCAAACTTATTCCAGTGCAATGTCATCAAAGTATCACAGCAGAATGTCATTTGATATTTTTATATTATTAGTGGAATCAAGAGAGGAAAGAGAAGCTACTGGGGATAATTCCAATATTTTAAAACCACTTTAATCTCTGCTCAGTACCAAGTGCAGTGCTTATAATAACAATGATTTGGGCGGCACGTGGCGCAGTGGTTAGCACTGGGACTATCGCGCTGCGGACCTGGGTTCGAATCCTGGCCCTGGGTCACTGTCCGTGTGGAGTTTGCACATTCTCCCCGTGTCTGTGTGGATTTCACCCCCACAACCCAAAAGATATGCAGGTTAGGTGGATTGGCCACGCTAAACTGCCCCTTAATTGGAAGAATAAAGAATTGGGTAACCTAAATTAAAAATCTATATAATAGTGAAACAAAGAAAAGATGTACATTTATATAGTGTCTGTCACAACCTCTTGGTTCCCCAACATGGTTTGCAGCCAACAAGGTGCTTTTAATGTGTAGCTGCTATTGTAACATAGTTGATTTAAACTGCAGTTTAAATTAGTTCAATGAAAAGGTTTGAAACGACACTGGATTATCTTCCAGCTTTCAGTAACAGTACATTCTCCCCCTCCTGTATCATCAGGATGGCTACAATCCGGTTTACTTGCATTTTGTTTCCTTGCTATGTATCTTTCCAACTATCATGATATAACTCTTGATGTCACTCAGCCTCCTATTGTAAAATATACTGATTAATGTACTGTTTTTCCACAGTGCCTGTAATAGCTTGCGAATTGTGTAGGAAATCCTCAATGCATTGGAACCTGCCAAATGTTACTGCTCCTAGTTGACAGATCATGGCGCTGCATTTCAAGCTCTTCGCAATCTCTTGAACTGTCCACAGAGCAGAACTCATTTCCTTTTAATGGCACAAAGTGACCTTTGGCTTATTGTGAGAAGCTTACTGCCAAGCTTGTAGGATGATGGAAGCCCCGGCCCACGAGCAGGATGCCTTGCTGTCAAATTCGACGCACACTGGAACTGCTGGACGCAAAGAGGAGCTTCCTGATGATGCAGCAGTGCCTGGTTCACCTGTCACAGGAGTTGACATAAATGGTGAGTAATCAGCACCAGGTTTACTTCTGTTAAATTCTCAAATTATACTTGCTCGGGTGTTTTGTTAGAATCACTTTTATCGGCAAAAAGTTAAGATCAAAAATGTGAAGGTGTGTCAGTTGAGAGGTGATGTTAATAAGAAATGCCACTGGCAGCTTTTGTTTTCCTCGGTAGGTGAGGTTGCTATTTAAAGTACAGGCCTATATCGATTCAGCATTGTGTGCTGCTTGCTTCCTTGCTGGAGAAATACAGTCAGTGTTAAACCATTGTGCAGTTTTGAGTCATAGTTCTAAGAGGAGGATTTCCAGAATAATGCATTTCAACATTTTTATTTAATGTTTTGGGAATACTTTTACACTGCGCTGCTAATGAACTGAGTCTGGTAACTCGGGGCTGCAAATGTCACTAAACACAGGTGATCATGATGCTATGAACCCTCCTTATATGAAGTAAATATTGACGAAAATCCAAGTATTATCCAAGGTCAGGCAATGATATTGTTTCTTTCACTTTCCTTCACCTCCATACTCCATCAGAAATCTAGGCTTAGCTCCCCAGTGATATCCTCAGGATCACCTTTACTCTCTGTCTCTGTGTTGTCTGATGCCCCATACTGACTAGTCGCAACTTGGGAAGTGTGAAGCCGTAATCTTGCCATTGCCACAATCTCTGCTTACTTTCCATTTATTCCACCAGTGTCTCCGACCACTGTTTAGATATAAGGCAGACCATTTACTATCTTAATATCCTGTTCAACCAAGAGTATCCTTTCCATCACGAAGACCACTGCCAGATCTGATCTTTCCACTTCTCTACTTGTTGGTCTTGCTTCTCCAACTTTCCCCAAACTCTCCTGCATGTATCCTGTCTTTATTCTGGCTAACCTAGAGTGAACAAGAACAAAGAACAAAGAAATGTACAGCACAGGAACAGGCCCTTCGGCCCTCCAAGCCCGTGCCGACCATACTGCCCGACTAAACTACAATCTCCTACACTTCCTGGGTCCGTATCCTTCTATTCCCATCCTATTCCTATATTTGTCAAGATGCCCCTTGAATGTCCCTACCGTCCCTGCTTCCACTACCTCCTCCGGTAGTGAGTTCCAGGCACCCACTACCCTCTGCGTAAAAAACTTGCCTCGTACATCTACTCTAAACCTTGCCCCTCTCACCTTAAACCTATGCCCCCTAGTAATTCACCCCTCTACCCTGGGGAAAAGCCTCTGACTATCCACTCTGTCTATGCCCTTCATAATTTTGTATACCTCTATCAGGTCGCCCCTCAACCTCCTTCGTTCCAGTGAGAACAAACCGAGTTTATTCAATCGCTCCTCATAGCTTATGCCCTCCATACCAGGCAACATTCTGGTAAATCTCTTCTGCACCCTCTCTAAAGCCTCCACATCCTTCTGGTAGTGTGGCAACCAGAATTGAACACTATACTCCAAGTGTGGCCTAACTAAGGTTCTATACAGCTGCAACATGACTTGCCAATTCTTATACTCAATGCCCCGGCCAATGAAGGCAAGCATGCCGTATGCCTTCTTGACTACCTTCTCCACCTGTGTTGCCCCTTTCAATGACCTGTGGACCTGTACTCCTAGATCTCTTTGACTTTCAATACTCTTGAGGGTTCTACCATTCACTGTATATGTGGTTTCCTGTTCACTAATTAATTTGATTTGATATTTCCATCCTTAAAACCCTTCCATGGCCATGCTTACCTGAAACTGCAATCTTTGGTCTGGACCTTCTGTGCAGCTCCCCCTCCACTTTCGCACAACTCCCTGGCTCTGCTCTGTGGAATTCTTTAAAACTCTTCTCTTTAGGTCGGGCAGCACAGTAGCACAGTGGTTAGCAATGTTGCTTCACAGCACCAAGGATCCGGGTTCAATTCCCGGCTTGGGTCACTGGGAATCTGCACGTTCTCCCCACGTCAGCATGGGTTTCCTCCAGATGCTCCGGTTTCCTCCCACAGGTCCTGAAAGACGTGCTGATGGACATTCTGAATTCCCCCTCAGTGTACCCAAACAGGCGACGGAGTGCAGCAGAGATTTTCACAGTAACTTCATCGCAGTGTTAATGTAAGCCTACTTGTGACAATAAAGATTATTATTATCTTTGTTTTAAAAAGAAAATCTCCTCGGAAGCCATTTCTTTGAGCATTTGGTGATTGCTGTGACTTTCTCAAACCCTGGTTTTAATTCTTGTGGCTTTAATTGTAAGGGCATTTTTTATGTCAAAGATGTTACATAATTGCATGTTGTCATAAGGATGATTTTATTTTAATATAGGTAAGCTAGCCTCTGATTTTTCTCTCCTCTCAGGTCAGATTGAATTTAGACTTCCTAAATGTCACAGAATAATGTTGCTCATGTGCTAACAGCTGGAACGGACAAGAGATAATGTTCCCTTCCATTTAATAAACTGCAATGTGCTATGCCCTCATTTGAGATTTTGTCTTTTAAAGGTTTTGGCAGTGGCCTTTGTGATGGAAAGGATCTGAAACCCCCACTCTTAGTTGAACAAGATATTAAGATAGTAAACAGTCTGACTTACATCAAAACAGTGGTGGAATAAATGGAAAGTGAGCAGAGATTGTGGCGATGGCAATATTTATATTTATTAGCAATAAGTTCTGTACAATTGTCGCATTAACCCAGTCCTTTCAACCTCGGGGATGTGTGCGTGGTGGGTTGGAATAAGAAATCAATGTTGATTTGAAAATATGCTAAAAATCAGTGCAGGTGTAGATATTGATCGATAGTCAAGTATGTTTGAATTACCGGTACCTGAGGTTGTTTTTAGTGCCATCCCAGTGTGACTTTGGTGATAACATGAGCCATCCTCTGAAGACTGAGATATAAGTAAGCCTGTGGAACTTTGGAGCACCATGAGATCATTTTATTTGGCAGGCCAGCCCTAGTGTTTACATATGTACCTGGACATGTTAGCTGCCTATATGCAGGGAAATTACATAGAACATACAGTGCAGAAGTAGGCCATTCGGCCCATCGAGTCTGCACCGACCCACTTAAGCCCTCACTTCCACCCTATCCCTGTAACCCAATAACCCCTCCTAACCATTTTGGTCACTAAGGGCAATTTATCATGGCCAATCCACCTAACAAACATGTCTTTGGACTGTGGGGCACCCGGAGGAAGCCCACACAGACACGGGGAGAACATGCAGACTCCGCACAGACAGTGACCCAGCGGAGAATCGAACCTGGGACCCTGGCGCTGTGAATCCACAGTGCTAGCCACTTGTGCTACCGTGCTGCTCGGAATGGCAGCAGTACACAGATCTAAAGAGGCGCAGGGGACATGTTTTAATGGAGTAACCAGGTTTTTAAAACAAATGACCAAAGACATCAAGTGCAAAAGGTCCAGTGCCCTTCACAGGTAGTATTTATAAAAAATAAATTTTGAAGAAATTGGCCAAAATTTGCAACCTCCCAAATGAGCAGAGAGATCTCGGTGTCCATGTACATAGATCCTTGAACGTTGCCACCCAGGTTGAGAGGGTTGTTAAGAAGGCGTACGGTGTGTTAGCTTTGATTGGTAGAGGGATTGAGTTTAGGAGCCATGAGGTCATGTTGCAGTTATACAACACTCTGGTGCGGCTGCATTTGGAGTATTGCCTGCAATTCTGGTTGCCGCATTATAGGAAGGATGTGGAAGCATTGGAAAGGGTGCAGAGGAGATTTACCAGAATGTTGCCTGGTATGGAGGGAAGATCTTGTGAGGAAAGGCTGAGGGACTTGAGGCTGTTTTCGTTAGAGAGAAGAAGGTTAAGAGGTGACTTAATGAGGCATACAAGATGATCAGAGGATTGGATAGGGTGGACAGTAAGAGCCTTTTTCCTCGGATGGTGATGTCTAGCACGAGGGGACATAGCTTTAAATTGAGGGGAGATAGATATAAGACAGATGTCAGAGGTAGGTTCTTTACTCGGAGAGTAGTAGGGGCGTGGAATACCCTGCCTGCAACAGTAGTGGACTCGCCAACACTAAGGGCATTCAAATGGTCATTGGATAGACATATGGACGATAAGGGAATAGTGTAGATGGGCTTTAAAGTGGTTTCACAGGTCGGCGCAACATAGAGGGCCGAAGGGCCTGTACTGCGCTTCTATGTTCTATGTTCTTCAGCCCTTGTTTATTTCAAATGGTCAGAAAACAAATATATGACATAATTGGAATAAGTCACATTAGAAAGTGTGGAGTGCAATATTGAGAGGTTTCCAATAAGCGGTGTTTTTACATACAAGTGTTTAAGCAAGTCATGATGGGTAATTGACCTGAAAATCTTGCACTTGAAACCATGGGCGGAATTCTCCGTAATCGGCGCGATGTCCGCCGACCGGGCGCCTAAAACGGCGCAAATCAGTCCGGCATCGTGCCGCCCCAAAGGTGCGGAATCCTCCGCATCTTGAGGGGCCGAGCCCTAACCTTGAGGGGCTAGGCCTGTGCCGGACTGATTTCCGCCCCACCAGCTGGCGGGCACCTAAGGCCTTTCTGGCGCGGAAATGACATTGCCGGGCGGCGCATGCGCGGGAGCGTCAGCGGCCGCTCACGGCATCCCCGCGCATGCGCAGTGGAGGGGGTCTCTTCCGCCTCCGCCATGGTGGAGACCGTGGCGAAGGCGGAAGGGAAAGAGTGCCCCCACGGCACAGGCCCGCCCGCGGATCGGTGGGCCCCGATCGCGGGCCAGGCCACCGTGGGGGCCCCCCCCGGGGCCAGATCGCCCCGCGGCCCCCCCCCCAGCACCCCGGAGCCCGCCCGCGCCGCCTTGTCCCGCCGGTAAGAGAGGTGGTTTAATCCACGCCGGTGGGACAGGCATTCTAGCAGAGGGACTTCGGTCCATCTGTGCCGGAGAATCGGCGGGGAGGGCCCGCCAACCGGCGCGGCGCGATTCCCGCCCCCGCTGAATCTCCGGTGCCGGAGAATTCGGCAACCGGCGGGGGCGGGATTCACGCCAGCCCCCGGCGATTCTCCGACCCGGCGGGGGGTCGGAGAATCTCGCCCCAGATCCGAGTGACTGGATGCTTACGATGCTGCACCATTGCGTTCGCCTCCCAACGTTACTGTTTTTGCAGACTGCACTGTTAAGCAATAGCCAATCTGTGAACCAGTCACCGACACAGCAGCTGTGACTTTCCCCTCAACCAGCACCTGGAATGTAAAACATTCTGACGGGGTTTTCCATGGCTGTGGAATCATGAGAGCAACGATGAAGGATTCCGACTAAAATGCAGTCAAGAATCTAATTTTTGAAATGGTTTGGCCACCTGCATGGGTTTGACTAGACTGAAGGGTGGTGTCAGATTAATGATTATTGTCCAAACTAACTACGTTTTAAAGGTGAATATTTGCAACCATCTTTTTTGCAACAATTAAATCACATTCCCAAGGACAGTGTTGCCCAAAGGTTCCATTAACACCCTAAAAGGTTCCACGCACTTCAGTTTATTTGAAAAATTCTATCAATTTGTTAAATTTTTAATTGAATGTGTTTACATCTAACGGAAAATTCGTTCGCATTTTCATTCATTCGATGGCGTTTATTTTTTGTTTTCTAATATACAGTGAGAGGTGGGGAGGGAGAGACAGTTGAGTTCCACAGAATTTCACTATGTTGCAGGGTTCTTTAACCAAAATAAGGTTGCAAATCACTGATCTGGACTTGCGTTCCAGCCTCCTGTCGCACTGTTGGAGATGACACCATTTGGAAGAAACATTCAAACCAGAACTTGTCGTCTTCCCTCTTGGGTGAAAAAGATCCTTTGACATTATTTTGAAGCAGAGTAGGGAAGTTCTCCTAATAATAGTAATCGCTTATTGTCACAAGTAGGCTTCAATGAAGTTACTGTGAAAAGCCCCTAGTCGCCACATTCCGGCGCCTGTTCGGGGAGGCTGGTACGGGAATTGAACCCGCGCTGCTGGCATTGTTCTGCATTACAAGCCAGCTCTTTAGCCCACTTGTGTTAAACCAGCCCCTGGTCTCCTGATCAAAATTTATCCCTCAACTAATAACTTAAACAGATTGTGGTTACAGTGACATTGTTGTTTGTGGTACTTGCTGTGTGAAAAGTTGGGTGAGAGTTTCGGACATTAAACAGTAACTTTGGAAGTGCTTCAATGGGTGCAAAGTGTTTTGGGAAGTCCTGAGGTAGTGAAATGTCCTGTATAAATACAGTGTTACTGTTTTTACCTTGAATAACGCAATGGGTTTTCTCTGGATAATTTCCATGCTCTAAGGGGGAAAATCTTTTTTTTTTTTTTTTGTTCACTGGATGTGGGTGTCATTGGCAGCCCTGCATTAATTTCCCATCACTAGTAGCTCAAAGAGTGGAGGTGATGGACTGACTGCCTTTGTCCTGTTGCAATCTATGTGGTAAATCCTTTGCATCAGTTGATTTATAACAAAGTGGTGGCTTCCCTCAAGTGGTGTTACGGATCAACCCTGTGGTATCGCTGGAACCACAAGCAGGCTCCCTTCTCGAGGGCAATAGGAGTCCGTTACGTTTCAGTGTTAATCTGGAAACTTTCATAGGTATTCCTATCGTGTCGAGCTGTAAATAGTAGATTTTAAAAATTGGTTTCACAGCTTACACTGTTGGGATTTGATGACTTGAGCTGTAGGTTGCTGGAGCATTACCATCACCTGTACACCACCAAAATAAAAAACCACAAACGTGTGAAGTATGCATCTTGCGAAGATTTCATGGAATGTAGGTTAGTCATTGAGTAAATTTACAAAGTATGCTATTTTATTAAATATACATATAGCTCCAAGCCATTTCTACAAAACCAGGCAAATTTATTATCCATAAAGATTAGTAAAAGAAGGAAACTGCAGCTGGAATAAAAATCCTTTATCCGTCAGTTAGATGTTGTACCATCTACAAGATGATGCACTGTCGCAACGCGCCAAGCCACTCCAGACCCACAACTTCTGCCACCTGGGAGGCCAAAGCAGTTGGTACACCTCCAACTGCAGGTTCCTCGCTAAACCACACCATCCAGACTTTGAATTATATCATCGTTCTTTCACTGTTGTTGGGTCAAAATCCTGGAACTCCCTCTGTAACAGCATACCTACATAACAATTTTTTGAAAATCCTGTATGGGATACGGGTGTTGCTGGCTTGGCCAATATTTATTGCCCACCCCTAATTGCCCCTGAGGAGGTGGTGGTGAGCTGAACCACTGCAGTTGATGTGATTTAATAATAATTTTTATTAGTGTCACAAGTAGGCTTACATTAACACTGCAATGAAGTTACTGTGAAATTCCCTGAGTCGCCACATTCCGGCACCTGTTAGGGTACACGGAGGGAGAATTCAGAATGTCTAATTCACCTAAAAAGCACATCTTTGGGACTTGTGGGAGGAAACCTGAGCACCCAGAGGAAACCCACGCAGACACGGGCGCACGCGCGCGCACACACACAAGCCAGGAATTGGACCTGGGACCCAGATGCTGTGAAGCAACAGTGCTAACCAATGCGCTACTGTGCAGCTTTGGGGAGGAAGAGCCAGGATTTTTACCTAGCAACGGTGAAGGAACAATTATGTAGTTCCAAGTCACAATGGTTTTTTTAAATATATTTAGAATACCCAATTCATTTTTTCCAATTAAGGGGCAATTTAGCGTGGCCAATCCATCTACCCTGCGCATCTTTGGGTTGTGGGGGCGAAACCCACGCAAACTCCACACGGACAGTGACCCAGAGCCGGGATTGAACCTGGGACCTCTGCGCCGTGAGGCAGCAATACTTTATTTTATTTTTTAAAAAAAAATTTAGAGTACCTAATTCATTTTTTCCAATTAAGGGGCAATTTAGCGTGGCCAATTCACCTACCCTGCACATCTTTTTGGGTTGTGGAGGCGAAACCCACGCAAACACAGGGAGAATGTGCAAACTCCACACGGACAGTGACCCAGAGCCGGGATGGAACCTGGGACCTCCAGCAGCACTAACCACTGCCGCCACCGTGCTGCCCTTCAAGTCACGATGTTGAGTGACATGCATCTGCATCTGCTGCCCTTATCCTTCTTGATGACAGCAGCCATGGCTGGGGAAGGTGCGGCCTAAGGAGCCTTGCTGAGTTCCTGTGGTGCGTCTTGTGGATGGTATACATGGCTGCCACGAAGCATTGGTGAGGGAGGGAGGGAATGTTTGTGGATGGGGAACCAACTAAGTCAGCTGCTTTGTCCTGGATGGTGTCAGGCTTCTGGTATTGTTGGAGCTGCACTCACCCAAGCAAGTGGGCAGTATTCTCCTGATTTGTGCCTTTTAGATGATGGACAGGATTTGGAAGTCAGGAGGTGAGTTACTCGCTGCAGAATTTCAAGCCCCTGACCTCTTGTAGCCACAGTATTTATATGGTTCGTCCAGAGGGGAATTCAGCCAAGGCAATGCTATAGAATGTCTAGGGGCGATTGGAAGTGGTCATTGCGTGGCACTTGTGTGTCACAAATTTTACTTGCCACATTTCAGCCCAAACCTGGATATTGTCCAGGTCCTGCTTCATTTGGACACGACTGCAGCGGTTTAAGAAGGTGGCTCCCTCCACCATCTCGAGGGCAATTTAGCCATGGTCAACAAATGCTGGCCTTGCCAGTGATGCTCGCATCCCAGGAACAAATAAGAAAAAAACATATTATGACAGGTAAAATACTGTTTCGGGGCCCCACTCTGGATTGAGATTACAATAATGTTAGGCTGAAGCTGAATTGCTTAATAACAATGCAACTTTGGGGAATTTTATTCTTGATTCTTAATATTGTAGAAAAGTAACTTGTGTTCTTGATGGAGTTCATGAAAGATGTGAGCAAGCCACTTTAGTACAGCATCAGGTTTTGCAGAGCCTTTATGCTGTTGGTGCCTGTGATATTTTCCCATTTATCCTCATAACTTTAGATAAATTAAGCAAGTCATTTTCCTGTGATCACTGAAATGTTCCTGTTACTTTTGTATGACTATCTTAACATCAAAGTAAAATACATAAAATTGGTTCCTCTATGTGCTTGTTGTTTTTCACCTTGAGGTGATGGCATAAAATTCTGAAATGCAATTATCGTAAACCTAACTTGAATATTCCCATGCACAAAGAACAAAGAAATGTACAGCACAGGAACAGGCCCTTCGGCCCTCCAAGCCCGTGCCGACCATGCTGCCCGACTAAACTACAATCTTCTACACTTCCTGGGTCCGTATCCTTCTATTCCCATCCTATTCATATATTTGTCAAGATGCCCCTTAAATGTCCCTATCGTCCCTGCTTCCACTAACTCCTCCGGTAGCGAGTTCCAGGCACCCACTACCCTCTGCGTAAAAAAACTTGCCTCGTACATCTACTCTAAACCTTGCCCCTCTCACCTTAAACCTATGCCCCCTAGTAATTGACCCCTCTACCCTGGGGAAAAGCCTCTGACTATCCACTCTGTCTATGCCCCTCATAATTTTGTATACCTCTATCAGGTCTCCCCTCAACCTCCTTCGTTCCAGTGAGAACAAACCGAGTTTATTCAACCGCTCCTCATAGCTAATGCCCTCCATACCAGGCAACATTCTGGTAAATCTCTTCTGCACCCTCTCTAAAGCCTCCACATCCTTCTGGTAGTGTGGCGACCAGAATTGAACACTATACTCCAAGTGTGGCCTAACTAAGGTTCTATACAGCTGCAACATGACTTGCTAATTCTTATACTCAATGCCCCGGCCAATGAAGGCAAGCATGCCGTATGCCTTCTGGACTACCTTCTCCACCTGTGTTGCCCCTTTCAATGACCTGTGGACCTGTACTCCTAGATCTCTTTGACTTTCAATACTCTTGAGGGTTCTACCATTCACTGTATATTCCCTACCTGCATTAGACCTTCCAAAATGCATTACCTCACATTTGTCCGGATTAAACTCCATCTGCCATCTCTCCGCCCAAGTCTCCAGACAATCTAAATCCTGCTGTATCCTCCGACAGTCCTCATCGCTATCCGCAATTCCACCAAGCTTTGTGTCGTCTGCAAACTTACTAATCAGACCAGTTACATTTTCCTCCAAATCATTTATATATACTACAAAGAGCAAAGGTCCCAGCACTGATCCCTGTGGAACACCACTGGTCACAGCCCTCCAATTAGAAAAGCATCCCTCCATTGCTACTCTCTGCCTTCTATGGCCTAGCCAGTTCTGTATCCACCTTGCCAGCTCACCCCTGATCCCGTGTGACTTCACCTTTTGTACTAGTCTACCATGAGGGACCTTGTCAAAGGCCTTACTGAAGTCCATATAGACAACATCTACTGCCCTACCTGCATCAATCATCTTAGTGACCTCCTCGAAAAACTCTATCAAGTTAGTGAGACACGACCTCCCCTTCACAAAACCGTGCTGCCTCTCACTAATACGTCCATTTGCTTCCAAATGGGAGTAGATCCTGTCTCGAAGAATTCTCTCCAGTAATTTCCCTACCACTGAAGTAAGGCTCACCGGCCTGTAGTTCCCGGGATTATCCTTGCTACCCTTCTTAAACAGAGGAACAACATTGGCTATTCTCCAGTCCTCCGGGACATCCCCTGAAGACAGCGAGGATCCAAAGATTTCTGTCAAGGCCTCAGCAATTTCCTCTCCAGCCTCCTTCAGTATTCTGGGGTAGATCCCATCAGGCCCTGGGGACTTATCTACCTTAATATTTTTTAAGACACCCAACACCTCGTCTTTTTGGATCACAATGCGACCCAGGCTATCTACACCCCCTTCTCCAGACTCAACATCTACCAATTCCTTCTCTTTGGTGAATACTGATGCAAAGTATTCATTTAGTACCTCGCCCATTTCCTCTAGCTCCACACATAGATTCCCTTGCCTATCCTTCAGTGGGCCACCCCTTTCCCTGGCTATCCTCTTGCTTTTTATGTACGTGTAAAAAGCCTTGGGATTTTCCTTAACCCTGTTTGCCAATGACTTTTCGTGACCCCTTCTAGCCCTCCTGACTCCTTGCTTAAGTTCCTTCCTACTTTCCTTATATTCCACGCAGGCTTCGTCTGTTCCCAACCTTTTAGCCCTGACAAATGCCTCCTTTTTCTTTTTGACGAGGCCTACAATATCACTCGTCATCCAAGGTTCCCGAAAATTGCCGTATTTATCTTTCTTCCTCACAGGAACATGCCGGTCCTGTATTCCTTTCAACTGCCACTTGAAAGCCTCCCACATGTCAGATGTTGATTTGCCCTCAAACATCCGCCCCGATGTCCGAAAAGGGACATTATAATAATGTTATTATTTTGTAGTTGTGTTAAATTGATCTACTAGTGAGCTTCATTCTCCTTGGAAACATTTTTTACTAGTTATTGCTTTGCATGTGTGTCTGTTTTAGTTTGGTGTCTGCATGTGTGATCAGGCTTAGCTGCATTATTTATTGTGCCGGAGTCATTGGTTGAAAGTTGTGGTTTTTACTGTACCTAGCATGCTTGGAAGGGGAGAAGGAGGAGAGAAAATGAGGGATGGTGTTTTAACATCAAGGATGAAGGGTTCTGTTAACATTGTCACATGTGACAACTGCAGGTACAGAGTGAGGCTGCATCAAATTAGCTTCACCGTAACTGGAGCCCCTCTTGCTTTAAATGTTCCTTTGAAAATGGGTGCGTTTAATATCCTGGAGGGTTTCTGCTTGTCTGAGGAGAAAATGTATTAAAAAATTTGTAATCAGGAGTGTCAAAGTTTAAGGAATTAAAATTGTGGTTGACAGCAAAAGTAGAGTTTCCTGGTAGCGTGTTTCTTGTCTACAATAGACTGGTCAACTGCACACTGAAAAGGGACATTATTTTTTAGACCATAAGACATAGGAGCAGAATTAGGCCACTCGGCCCATCGAGTCTGCTCCGCCATTCAGTCATGGCTGATATTTTTCTCATCCCCATTCTCCTGCCTTCTCCCCATAACCCCTGATCCCCTTATTAATCAAGAACCAATCTATCGTTTTCTTAAAGACACTCAGTGATTGGCCACAGCCTTCTGCGGCAAAGGGTTCCACAGATTCACCACCCTCTGGCTGAAGAAATTCCTCCTCGTCTCTGGTTTAAAGGAACGTCCCTTTAGTCTGAGATGGTGGCCTCTGGTTCCAGTTTCTCCTACAAGTGGAAATATTCTCTCCACGTCCATTTTTTGTTGGTATGAGATTGATTGCACAGAGAGAGAATTGAGTTCTGATCTTCTTGCCAGTTTAACTCTCTTATTGAATGGATGTATACCAGTGTAATGCTACAGGATTTGTAATCCAGTGAACACTGGTTCAAATCCCACCATGCCAGTTTGAGAGTTGAAATATACCTGTATATAAAATGTTGGTATCCGTGCAAGTGACTTATGAAGTTGTCGAATTGTTGTCAATCCTAGCGGGGTCATTAAAGGAGGGAATTTGTGGTCCCTAATCGGATTGGGGTTTAGGCCAGCTATACAGCTGACACGTCAGATGTAGCCATTGTAAGAGGAGGAGGGGTCTGAAGAGAGTGGAATTGAGCAAGACTTCTCTTGTCTTGCAGAAGAGTATCTTCTGTTGTCTACAGTAGAATGAGATTCATAATGGTCCTCGTATTGTGGAACTTTAAGATCCAGCACTGAGTGATGGATAAGTCCGCAGTCACACCTATTGCCATTGTGGGGAAAGTACTGATCAAAGCTTGAGTGGGATGGAGGAGACAGAACAGTAAAGAGAGTGCCATTATCGGGCTTCTAATACACACCCCTGCCAGTTTGAGCAGTGTATTTTGGTCTGTGAAAGAAGAGCTGACTTTTGCTCCCAATGTTGGTGCTGGGACCAGAAAACCAGAAACCTGTTGATGATGGTTGTGGGACTGGTGGTGGGGGTGGGAGGCAAGGGACCAAATATTCATCAAAAACTAATCATTTGATTTAAAATAAAATTGTCCTTAACACTTGGGTTTCAGTGTGAACGGCTATGGTCAAAAGCCCAGCCAACAAACTGATGGAGATGTTATTTTCAAAACCCTTTTTTATCTCGGAACATGCTCTAAAAAGCCTTATTATGATTTTTGGAATGTCAATGGTGTTCCTCAAAAGAGAATGATAACATTTGTGCTTCTGTTTTGTGATGAATTACCAGTTTCTAATACTGAACGAAAGTAGTTTAGTCCTTCGCCCCGAGTAGCTCCAGACTTGGGTATATAATTTTTATTAAGCAAAAGGTAAGTTTACAATTCTGGCATTTAACATCAACATTAAGTTGTTGACTTGTTTGTACAAGCTGAAAGAAAGTTGAAAAGAAGTGAAAGTTATCACAGACAAAATGTGGAGCAACCTTAAAAAAGAAAGTTGGGGGAAAATCACTAATTTAGCTACGTTTTTATGCTTTGAAGCTTTCCTTCCAGTGCATACCAGATGAGCGTTTTTAGACTAGTTTTAAAAAAGAAATTCAAGTCTTTTGCCCCAAACTAATGAAAAAGCGTTTGTTGGTTTTCCAACCTTGTTAAAACCAGAAAGTTGAACTTGGTGAATGGGTTTGAGCTGTCGTGTTTCGGTCATTTAATTTGTCATTATTTTCCTCTCTTCTGTTTTGTGGCGATCCCTCCCCAATCTTCCTCTAAATCTAAGTCATGGAAAGCTTTAAAAATGCCACAAACTTGCTAGTGGGTAGAAGACTGGTGAGGAAAACAAGGTTAGAACTTTGCTTTTCAGCTGGTGTCAAGTTTTTTAAGGGGCAGAATAGGGTGGTACCAGTTGCTAACTGTGCTTCATTTTTCATAGGTGCCTATGTGAACAGTACTGATAAAGTGCCAAACAATGGAGCAGCTATGGACGCCAGCAGGATCTCAGGCAAACATGAGGGCAAGATTCAGCAACTGTGTGCTTCCAGTGGTAAAGGTGCTGACGGTGAAGGAGACGGTTGTCAAAATGGATCAAAATCCATTAGCAGGTCCACTGGGCCTCCTGGCATTGCCCAGGCTGTCTCTAACTCACCCGAAAGTCAGCCACCAAAGTGCAGATCTGATGAGAGCACAGAGCCTTCCCCAGGTGTGGATGGTTTCCATGACAACTTAAAGAAACTTCAGGGAGCTAAATCTGAGATGTTTGTTCAAAAAAGTGAAGCTTTGCAGTCGCTCATTCTAAGTCTTCCTATGCAAGAAACCGATTTGTGTAAGCATCTATTTACAATGGTGGCTCTTGCACCCTCCTTCCTTTTTTGAACTTTCCTCTTTGCCAGAATTGGCATGCTTTTTAAGCTTAATTGATCAAGCTGGCAACTCCATGTGCTGTCTCTTTCTGTGCATGTGCTACCTATACAAATGTCTTTGGGACATGAAAAGCTGTTTTATTCCAAACGTCAGTCAGCCATAAAGTGAAGTTCACAGATGTCAGAAAAAATAAGGGACACATTCATCTACTCCCTTTGGATCTGAGCTTGCTGGATGAGAGTGCAGTGGGTAAGTTAGGAGTGAAGTAGTTTACATCACATATAAGCTGAAACTTTCCTTATGTGCCTCATGTCACAAGGTATTCTTCTGCTTCAGTACAAAAAATGTTTTGGAATCGATTTCCATTCATGATTTTGGAAGTTGTTACCATTATTCCTTCACCCCATAAACCTATTTTCCCCTACCCCATACTGAGAGCAGGTTGGAAGAGGAATACAAAGGAGGTTGGAATTGGGCATGGGGCTGGAGGTGATAACAGAGGTGGGATGAAGCCATAGAGGGATTTGCTAGCGAGGAGATTGATGTTTGAATTTAAATTTGTTGTTGAGCTAATGAGAAGTTTGTCAAGTTTAAAAATGTTTTTAAATGTTTATTGACGTTTTCAAGTTTTAACAAATATCGTGTCAAAACAAGAAAAAGAAGCCATAGGTATCAATGCAAAACAGATATAGCATGTAACACCAGTCATTGCAAGCATGGGAACAAATCGGAACAGATGAGTCGGGGACAATATCCCCAAGGTGTTCCCTCCATGGATACAAGATCCATCTGCACCAAAGCAGGTTACAGTCAACAGCACAGAGTTAAATCATGGATAAAAGCAAATTACTGTGGATGCTGGAATTTGAAGCTAAAGCAGAAAATGCTGGTCAATCTCGGCAGGTCAGACAGCATCTGTGGAGAGAGAAGGGAGCTAACGTTTTGAGTCTGGATGATTCTTTGTGGGCAGCACGGTAGCATAATGGTTAGCACTGTTGCTTCACAGCTCCAGGGTCCCATGTTCAATTTCCAGCTTGGGTCACTGTCTGTGCGGAGTCTGCACTTTCTCTCCAGTCTGCGTGGGTTTCCTCTGGGTGCTCCGGTTTCCTCCCACAGTCCAAAGATGTGCAGGAAAGGCAGATTGGCCATGATAAATTGCCATTAAAGTCCAAAAACGGTTTGGTGGGGTTACGGGGATAGGGTGGAGGCTCCTTCCAAGGGCCAGTGCAGACCCAATGGGCCGAATGGCCTCCAGCCCTGTAAATTCTATGGTTGTCAAAGCTGGAGAGAACTGGAAATAGAATGAGATTTATACTGCGGTGGGGGTGGGGGCGGGGTGGGGGGGGCGTTAAGCACTGGGGCTGGATAGAGGGTCAGCTAGATAGAGGGTGGAGATTGGACAGAAAGACCAATGGAATGTAAATGGAGGTGATTAAGGATAAGATGATTATTTGAATGGGGAGCTGGTAGATGAAAAGTGAGGGCATTAACACATTCTAATTTCTTAATGTGCCACTATCGGCACCCTTTTTAAAACAATTTAGAGTACCCAATTATTTCTTTTCCCAATTAAGGGGCAATTTAGCGTGGCCAATCCACCTAACCTACACATCTTTGGGGTTGTGGGGGTGAAACCTACGCAGACATGGGGAGAATGTGCAAACTCCACACGGACAGTGACCCAGGGCTGGGATTCGAACCCGGGTCCTCAGCGCTGCAGTCCCAGTGCTATCCACTGCGCCACATGCCGCCTCTCGTCAGCATCCTTCTTAGTCTTAATCACGCCCATTTACATTACTTTTGTCTTTCTGTCCACAACATCTTTGTCAATCTCCAGCCCCACTGCTCCATTCTCCCCACCACAACAGTATAAATCTGACCCTATTTCCAGTACTTTCCAGCTTTGACAAAGCCATCCAGACTCGAAACGTTGGCTCCCTTCTCTTTCCACCAGTTACATCGTATCCATAGCTTCAGAGAAAAATAGCAGAGGAATAAAACAAACCCAAAGACTCCAGAGCTAAGGGGAAATTACACTGCCTACAATGCAAAAGGCCAGAGGTTAAGAAGGATATCATCAGATCTCAGCCAGAGTGGTAAGTTGCAGGGAGAGAGGGTGGTACTGGTCAGTGTGTATGCTCCGAACTGGGACGATGCAGGTTTTATGAGGCGTATGTTGGGTCGGATCCCAGACTTGGGAGTGGGGGGCCTGATAATGGGGGGAGACTTTAACACAGTGTTGGATCCGGCACTGGATCGCTCCAGGTCTAGGACGGATAGGAAGCCGGCGGCGGCTAGTGTTGAGGGGATTTATGGACCAAATGGGAGGGGTGGACCCTTGGAGATTTGCAAGGCCGGGGGCTAGGGAATTTTAATTCTTCTCACATGTCCATAAGGCTTATTCTCGAATCGACTTTTTCATTTTGAGTAGGGCGCTGATAGCGAGAGTAGAGGATACCGAGTATTCGGCAATAGCCATTTCGGACCACGCCCCGCATTGGGTAGACTTGGAGAGGCGGGGAGGAGGCGGACCAGCGCCTGCTGTGGCGCTTGGAGGTGGGGCTGTTGGTGGACGAGGAGGTGAGCGAGCTGGTCCGAGGAAGTATAGAGAGGTACTTGGAGACCAACGACAACGGGGAGGTCCGAGTGGGGATGGTATGGGAGGCACTGAAGGCGGTGGTGAGGGGAGAGCTGATCTTCATTAGGGCCCACAAGGAGCGGGGGGAGAGGGAGAGGCTGGTGGGGGAGATGGTGAGGGTAGACAGGAGGTATGCGGAAGAGCCTGAGGAAGGATTGTTGAGGAAGAGGCGCAGCCTCCAGGCCGAATTCGACCTGGTGACCATCAGGAAGGCGGAGGTGCAGTGGAGGAAGGCCCAGGGGGCGGTCTACGAGTATGGGGAAAAGGCAAGCCGGATGCTGGCGCATCAGCTTCGGAAGCGGGATGCAGCTAGGGAGATCGGGGGAGTTAAGGACAGGGGAGGGAGCGTGGTGCGGAGTGGGGTTGGCATCAATGGGGTCTTCAGGGACTTCTATGAGGAATTGTACCGATCCGAGCCCCCACGGGAGGAGGGAGGGATGGGCCATTTCCTGGACCAATTGAGGTTTCCAAAGGCGGAAGAGGGACTGGGGGCCCCGATTGGGCTGGAGGAGCTGATCAAAGGAATAGGAAGCATGCAGGTGGGGAAGGCATCAGGGCCGGATGGTTTCCCAGTCGAGTTCTATAAAAAGTATATGGACCTGTTGGGCCCGCTGTTAGTTAGGACCTTTAATGAGGCAAGGGAAGGGGGGGCTTTACCCCCCGACGATGTCCCGGGCACTGATCTCCTTGATCCTGAAGCGGGACAAGGATCCCTTGCAATGTGTGTCTTACAGACCGATTTCCTTGCTAAATGTAGATGCTCAAGGTGCTGGCGAAGGTCTTAGCCACGAGGATTGAGGATTGTGTGCCGCAGATCATCCATGAAGACCAGACGGGGTTTGTGAAGGAGAGACAGTTGAATGCAAATGTGCAGAGGCTTTTGAACGTTATCATGATGCCGGCGAGGGAGGGGGAGGCGGAGATAGCGGTGGCGATGGACGCTGAGAAAGCCTTCGATAGGGTAGAATGGGGGTACCTGTGGGAGGTGCTGAAGAGGTTCGGGTTTGGGGAGGGGTTTGTCAGGTGGGTTAGGCTGTTGTATGAGGTCCCGATGGCGAGTGTGGCCACAAATAGGAGGAGGTCCGAGTACTTTCGGTTGCACCGAGGGACGAGACGGGGGTGTCCCCTGTCCCCCCTGCTCTTCGTGCTGGCGATTGAACCCCAGGCTATGGCACTGAGAGAGTCGAGGAACTGGAGGAGGTTGGTGCGGGGTGCGGAGGAGCATAGGATGTCGCTTTTGCGGACGACCTGCTGCTGTATGTGGCGGACCCGGTGGGAGGATTTGCCAGAGGTAATGAGGACCCTTAGGGAATTCAGGGACTTTTCGGGGTACAAGCTCAATATGGGGAAGAGCGACCTGTTCGTAGTTCAGCTAGGGGACCAGGAGAGGGGGATTGGCGAGCTCCCACTAAAAAGGGCGGAGAGGAGTTTCAGATATTTGGGGGTCCAGGTGGCCAGGAGCTGGGGGACCCTACATAGGCTTAACTTTACAAGGCTGGTGGAGCAAATGGAGGAGGAGTTCAAGAGGTGGGACGCGTTGCCGCTGTCCCTGGCGGTTAGGGTGCAGTCAATCAAAATGACGGTGCTCCCAAGGTTTTTGTTCCTGTTCCAGTGCCTCCCCGTGTTTATCCCGAAGGCTTTTTTCAGGCGGGTTAACAGGAGTATAATGGGGTTTGTGTGGGCGCGAGGGACTCCGAGGGTGAGAAGGGTGTTCCTGGAGCGGAGTAGAGATGGGGGGGGGGGGGGGGGGCTGGTGCTGCCAAACCTCTGTGGGTACTACTGGGCTGCCAATGCGACGATGATGCGCAAGTGGGTGATGGAGGGGGAGGGGGCTGCATGGAAGAGGCTGGAGACGGCGTCCTGTGTGGGTACGAGTCTCGGGGTGCTGGCAGCGGCGCCGCTGCCGCTCCCTCCAAGGAGGTATACCACGAGACCGGTGGTGGTGGCGGCCGTCAAAATTTGGGGGCAGTGGAGGCGGCATAGGGGGGAAGTTGGGGCCTCGGCGTGGACCCCAATACAGGGGAACCACCGGTTCGCACCAGGAAGAACAGGTGGAGGGTTTTTGGGGTGGCACAGGGCAGGGATACGAAAGTTGGGGGACCTGTTTGTGGACGGGAAGTTCGTGAGCCTGGGTGAACTGGAGGAGAAGTACAGGCTCCCCCCGGGGAACACCTTCAGGTACTTACAGGTAAGGGCGTTTGCCAGACAGCAGGTGGTGGAATTCCCGTGGCTACTGCCACACACAGTACAGGACAGGGTGCCCTCGGGGGGAGAGATCTCGGAAACTTACCAGGTGATGCAGGAGGAGGAGGCCTCGGTGGTGGAGTTGAAAGGTGAGTGGGAGGAGGAGTTGGGAGAGGAGATCGAAGAGGGGATGTGGGCGGATGCCCTAGGGAGGGTGAACTCTTCCTCTTCGTGCGCAAGGCTCGGCCTCATACAGTTTAAGGTGCTGCACAGGGCACACATGACCGGGACAAGGATGAGCCGGTTCTTTGGGGGTGAGGACAGGTGTGTTAGGTGCTCAGGGAGCCCAGCAAACCACACCCATATGTACTGGGCATGCCCAGCGCTGGAGGAATTTTGGAAGGGCGTAGCAAGGATGGTGTCGAGGGTGGTAGGATCCAGGGTCAAACCGGGCTGGGGGCTCGCAATATTTGGGGTGGCAGAGGAGCCGGGAGTGCAGGAGGCGAAAGAGGCCAGAATTCTGGCCTTTGCGTCCCTGGTAGCCCGGCAAAGGATTCTCCTTCAGTGGAAAGATACGAGGCCCCCAAGCGTGGAATCCTGGATCAGCGATATGGCAGGGTTCATTAAATTGGAGAGGGTGAAATTCACCTTGAGAGGGTCGGTACAAGGGTTCTTTAGGCGGTGGCAACCGTTCTTAGACTTCCTGGCAGAACGATAGACATTGGTCAATGGCAGCAGCAGGTGGGGGGGGGGTTTACTTTATTTTTGTTTATGTTATTTACACTGGAGGGTCTGAGGGGGTGGATACACCTGTTGTCTTAAGTCAGGGTGTTAATGTTAATTTATTATTTAGGTACAGGGGGGAGGGGTTTGGGGGGGTTGGTTTTTTAGATTGTGTTTTGCATTAACCCTGTTGGGTTCTTTTCTCTTTCTCATTTTGTTATTGATATTTTATGAAAACCTTTAATAAAAATTATTTTTTTTAAAAAAAAGATCTCAGCCAGAATAGAGGAACCCATCCCAGAGAAGACGCCCCCCTATTAAAACTATAGTGTTATAAACTCGCATTGTAAAAATCTAATTTAAAAAAAAAAAAATACATCAGGGGCTAACAAATTTTGAAATTCAGCTCTTTGCAATGGCAACTTAAACATAGAACATAGAAAATACAGCACAGAACAGGCCCTTCGGCCCACGATGTTGTGCCGAACCTTTGTCCTAGATTAATGTTCTTAGCTGTGTTCTTAAAAATGGCGACAAAGTAGCAGATCAAATTCATATTGACAATGTAGTTTTAGGTACGTTCACCCACAGACCTTGTACAACATTTGTGTGTTACAGTAGGCTGGATGAACTGCAGCTTTGGATGAGTGTTACTTAGTGTGTCATAATATTGGGGAAGGGATGAAGCTGCAAGACCAGCCCCACTTCCTTTAAATATATTTTTTAATAGAGTACCCAATTCATTTTTTTCCAATTAAGAGACAATTTAGCGTGGCCAATCCACCTACCCTGCATATCTTTGGGTTGGGGGGTGAAACCCGCGCAGACATGGGGAGAATGTGCAAACTCCACACGAACAGTGACCCAGAGCCGGGATCGAACCTGGGTCGTTAGCGCCGTAGTCCCAGTGCTAACCACTGCGCCACGTGCTGTCCTTCCTTTACATACATAAGATTACAGGATCGTGTTGATGTGAGCTGTGTAAACGTTCCTGCCCCATCTCCCAAACTTGGTTGAAGAAAGTGAGGGATGAGGTAGAGAATTCAAAAAAGAAAACAGTCCATGGTTTGTTTTAGCAGTCTTGAATTTAAATGGCAGCGAAAACAGAACCAAATTCCACTTTGTGTGTGTGCGTGCGTGCGTGCGTGCGTGCGTGCGTGCGTGCGTGCGTGCGTGCGTGCGTGCGTGCGTGCGTGCGTGCGTGCGTGCGTGTGTGTGTGTGTCATTTTTTATTTTATGCCCACTTATATTTGGACAGAGGGAGTTCCTTATCACTTGGGTAGCACGGTGGTGTGCAGTGGTTAGCACTGATGCCTCATGGCGCCGAGGACCCGGGTTCGATCCTGGCCCCAGGTCACTGTCCGTGTGGAGTTTGCACATTATCCCCATGTCTGTGTGAGTCTCACTTGCACAACCCCAAAAGATGTGCAGGATAGGTGGATTGGCCACGCTAAATTGCCGCTTAATTGGGGGGGGGGGAAAAAGAATTGAGTACAGTAAATTTAAAAAAGATGCCAGGCAAGTCCCTCATCGCTTCCTTTTTTTTTTTTGGAAAATATATTTATTAAAGTTTTTTAACAAAACAAAACAATTTTTTCCCCTTACAAACAATGAACCCCCCCTCCCCCCCGTAACAAAATAACGCAAAATCGCCCTGAGCAAGATATATACATGGTAAGATGAAATATTTACAGAGCTTTATACACTGGCTCTTGCCCGTTTGTGCCAGTTTCCCCCACTCCATCATCACTTCCAGCAGGGTCTGCAGGCCTCCTGCTGCATAATGTCTTCTGTTGGGGTTTTTACTGCCTCCCTACTTAGCTTTTCATTGGGAGGCAGTTGTACAGGTGACTGCTAGCCCAGGTAGCTGCTCTTGTCCAGTAAGTGTAGTCAGCTGCCTTATCACAGCTGAATCCATCTTCTCCTTGATTATAGCAAAAGTCATTGGATGATCAGGAGTTGCTCTTTTTTTTATTCCCCCTCTTCACTCCATCTCCCAAATCTCTGTGGCACCGAGGCCAATTATAACTTGTGCCTAGCTAACTCAACATGTGCTAAGGGTGAATTTTAGACCTTGCTGATCCCTGTAGCTTAGCCTTGCATTACTGTTTCTACTAGACTATTTTGAGAGCCGCCTTGTCCTTAGTGGAATCCTAATTTGCCTTTTTCATTGTCTTCTGTTAACTTTTACTTTGAGGTGTTGCCATGCTCCATACCACCTACCGCTGAAAGAATCAGTAACATGCTACATGTGCTAACCTTGTGCTAGTTATTAGACAGTTTTCTGCAGTGGCTTGGATTTAGGGTACACTAATAGCGTTCATTATGAGAGGTCTTGTGGCATATTGGGTAACATCCCTGCCTCTTAGCCAGAAGCTCCGGGTTTGAGTCCCACCCCAGGACTTGATGGCTAAACAGGTTGAGTTTCAACCTGCAAAACCCTTCGAAGACATGCCAATGGCAGGCAGTAAGAGCAGGAGAGACTCTGGTCAGCCATGCTGTGGGGGTTGGGGTTGGGTGGGGTGGGGGGGGGGGGGCGGGGGGGGGGGAAGGTTGCCCCTCGAGCTGTAGCCTCTGACACCAGGCTTCCAATCTGTTCCAGAAGAAAAAACAGTTTGAAGCCAGATACACTGCTTGCTGGAAGAGAAGTGAACGAATGAATAGTGGTAGTTATGGTACTGGATTGACAACCCAGAGGTTGTAAATTCAATCGCACCATGGCAAGTTGTGAAATTTAATTAAATAGGTTTGTGGGCTAGCATCAGAAAAATATCTGGATTGTCATAAAAACGTAACACGATCACGAGACGGAATCTCCTCCCTACCTGATTTTGGCTCTCACAAGATGTGATTGTCTCTTGATAAAGTGCCCTGCCCTCTGCTCAGTCATGTGAATTATTGTTGCAAAGCGATTGGTCCAATCGTACCAGTGGGCCTTCTCTGGAAAACTGGAGTTGGACAATGAATGCAACCGTGCCAGAATCGCCCACATCCCACTGCCTTTAAAAAAAAATAAAAAAAATCTGCTTTGTAAGTTGGTTCTTGCCATATGTATAATAATCTTGCGGCACGGTAGCACAGTGGTTAGCACTGTTGCTTCACAGCGCCAAGGTCCCAGGTTTGATTCCCGCTTGGGTCACTGTCTTTAAGGATTCTGCACTTCTCCCCGAGTCTGCGTGGAGAATTCATGCTAACGGTTATTAGTGTCCCAGGTCCAAGTAGTGAAAATCCCCTAGTCGGAGGGGAAGGGGAGATGGCGAAGAAGGGGGGGGGGGGGGAACGGAGAGGGGAAGGGGGGGGACGGAGAGGGGAAGGGGGGGACGGAGAGGGGAAGGGGGGGACGGAGAGGGGAAGGGGGGGACGGGGGGAGGTGAGGTGAATGGGGGAAGGGGACACAAAGGGGACAGGGAGGGGAGGGGAAGGGAGGACAGGGAGGTAGAGGGGGTGGGGCGGGGGTGGGAGGTGAAGGGGGAACGGGGGGGGGAGGTGAAGGGGGGACAGGGAGGGGAGGGAGGTGAAGGGGGACAGGGAGGGGAGGGGGCGAGGGGGAGGGGGAGGGGGAGGGGAGGGCGGTAAGGGGGAGTGGAAGGGGGGATGGAGGGTGGAGGTAGGGAGGACGGAGAGGGTGGGGGGAGGGGACGTGGAGGGGAACGTGGAGGAGGAGGGGGGAACGTGGAGGGGAGGGTGGGGTAAGGAGGAAGGGGGGAAGGAGGGGGAAGGGGGGAAGGAGGAGGGGAAGGGGGGGAAGGGAGGAGGGGGAAGGGGGGTAAGGGAGGAGGGGGAGGGGGGTAAGGGAGGAGGGGGAAGGGGGGTAAGGGAGGAGGGGAAGGGGGGTAAGGGGGGAGGGAGGGGGGAAGGGGGGTAAGGGAGGAGGGGAAGGGGGGTAAGGGAGGAGGGGAAGGGGGGTAAGGGAGGGGAAGGGGGGTAAGGGAGGAGGGAAGGGGGTAAGGGAGGAGGGGAAGGGGGGTAAGGGAGGAGGGGAAGGGGGGGTAAGGGAGGAGGGGAAGGGGGGGTAAGGGAGGAGGGGAAGGGGGGGTAAGGGAGGAGGGGAAGGGGGGGTAAGGGAGGAGGGGAAGGGGGGGTAAGGGAGGAGGGGAAGGGGGGGGTAAGGGAGGAGGGGAAGGGGGGGGTAAGGGAGGAGGGGAAGGGGGGGTAAGGGAGGAGGGGAAGGGGGGGTAAGGGAGGAGGGGAAGTGGGGTAAGGGAGGAGGGGAAGGGGGGTAAGGGAGGAGGGGAAGGGGGGTAAGGGAGGAGGGGAGGGGGGTAAGGGAGGAGGGGGAGGGGGGTAAGGGAGGAGGGGGGGGGGGTAAGGGAGGGAGGGGGGAAGGGGGGGGGGGTAAGGGAGGAGGGGAAGGGGGGTAAGGGAGGAGGGGGAAGGGGGGGTAAGGGAGGAGGGGGAAGGGGGGGTAAGGGAGGAGGGGGAAGGGGGGGTAAGGGAGGAGGGGGAAGGGGGGGGTAAGGGAGGAGGGGGAAGGGGGGGGTAAGGGAGGAGGGGGAAGGGGGGGTAAGGGAGGAGGGGGAGGGGGGGTAAGGGAGGAGGGGGAAGGGGGGGGGTAAGGGAGGAGGGGAAGGGGGGGGTAAGGGAGGAGGGGGAAGGGGGGGGTAAGGGAGGAGGGGGAAGGGGGGGGTAAGGGAGGAGGGGGAAGGGGGGTAAGGGAGGAGGGGAGGGGGGTAAGGGAGGAGGGGAGGGGGGGTAAGGGAGGAGGGGGAGGGGGGGTAAGGGAGGAGGGGGAGGGGGGGTAAGGGAGGAGGGGGAAGGGGGGGTAAGGGAGGAGGGGGAAGGGGGGGGTAAGGGAGGAGGGGGATGGGGGGGGTAAGGGAGGAGGGGGGAAGGGGGGGTAAGGGAGGAGGGGGAAGGGGGGGGTAAGGGAGGAGGGGGAAGGGGGGGTAAGGGAGGAGGGGGAAGGGGGAGTAAGGGAGGAGGGGGAAGGGGGGGTAAGGGAGGAGGGGGAAGGGGGGTTAAGGGAGGAGGGGGAAGGGGGGTAAGGGAGGAGGGGGAAGGGGGGTTAAGGGAGGAGGGGAAGGGGGTAGGGAGGAGGGGGAAGGGAGGAGGGGGAAGGGGGGGGGTAAGGGAGGAGGGGGAAGGGGGGGGGGTAAGGGAGGAGGGGGAAGGGGGGGTAAGGGAGGAGGGGGAAGGGGGGGTAAGGGAGGAGGGGGAAGGGGGGGTAAGGGAGGAGGGGGAAGGGGTGGGGGGGTAGGGGGGGGAGGAGGGGGAGGGGGGGGTAAGGGAGGAGGGGGAGGGGGGTAAGGGAGGAGGGGGAAGGGGGGGTAAGGGAGGAGGGGGAAGGGGGGGTAAGGGAGGAGGGGGAAGGGGGGGTAAGGGAGGAGGGGGAAGGGGGGGGGTAAGGGAGGAGGGGAGGGGGGGGGTAGGGAGGAGGGGAAGGGGGGGGTAGGGAGGAGGGGGAAGGGGGGGGGTAGGGAGGAGGGGGAAGGGGGGGTATGGGAGGAGGGGGATGGGGGTAGGGAGGAGGGGGAGGGGAGGGTGGGGGGAGGGGGGGTAAGGGAGGAGGGGGAAGGGGGGGGTAGGGAGGAGGGGGGAGGGGGGGTAAGGGTGGAGGGGATGGGGGGGTAAGGGGAGGAGGGGGAGGGGGGGGTAGGGAGGAGGGGGAAGGGGGGGTAGGGAGGAGGGGGAAGGGGGGGTAAGGGAGGAGGGGGGAAGGGGGGGGTAGGGGAGGAGGGGATGGGGGGGAAGCGGAGACGGGAAGGAAAGGGGGCAAGGGGGGGGGAAGGGGAAGGAAAGGGGGGATGGGGAGGGCATGGGAGGAGGGGAGAGGGGGAAGGAAAGGGGGGAGGAGGGAGGGGGGGCAGGGGAGGTGAGGTGGGGACAGGGATGGGAAGGGGGAGGGGGGGGACGGGAAGGGGGGACTGGAGGTGGAGGGTGGGACTATAATCAAGGGAATGAGAATTTGTAATGTGAAAAGGGGTGTATTTTTTTGAAAAATCTGGGTCAAATGAGGTTGATTCTCGATGAAAGAGTAGTCGTCGTGTC